>NC_026001.2:85979825-86033095 GCF_000442705.2 Elaeis guineensis | reverse complement strand
ACTCTGACTGCAGGAAGACTTCATCCGGACTCCTACGGGAGCCGGGTTTCATCCCCGACTCCAACTGTAGGAAGACTTCGTCCGGACTCCTATGGGAGCTGGACTTCATCCCCGACTCTGACTGCAGGAAGACTTCATCCGGATTCCTACGGGAGCCGGGCTTTGTCCCCGACTCCAACTACAGGAAGACTTCATCCGGACTCCTACGGGAGCTGGACTTCGTCCCCAAATCCAACTGCAGGAAGACTTCATCCGGACTCCTACGGGAGCCGGACTTCATCTCCAACTCTGACTGCAGGAAGATTTCATCCGGACTCCCATGGGGGTCGGACTTCGTCCCCGACTCCGACTGCAGGAAGACCTCATCCGAACTCCTACAAAGATCGGACTCCGAACTTCTACCGCAAACGACCTACCCCGAGCATCTGCTACAAGCGATCTACTTCAAGTTTCTACTACGAGCAGTCCGTGTCAGATTTTTATTGTAAGCCTTCACCCGAGCTCCCATTGTAGACGCATTCCTTCCGGATCTCCATTGCAGGCAAGCTTCGGCCGAGTTTCCTCGACAAATGATCCCCATCCGAACTCCTACGGAGATCGAACTCCGACCGAACTTCTATAGCGGATGGATTCCAGATGAATTCCTACGACACACGGATTCCAACAGTCGGATCCCTCCAGCGGATGAACCTCTCCATCACCATCCAACACCCACTGACCGGTCGACCCTCTGCCGAATTCTGCATGAAGTTGAACTTCATCTACGGAAAGCCTCTGACTGAGCTCCTACAGCGAATGGCCCTCGTCTGTAGTATTAACGCCCAACAGCACCCAATGGTAGAAGGCTCGCCAGCAACATCCGAGCTCCTCTCAGATGGATAGCTGTCTCTCTCCACCAGACGCTTCAACCGAGCTTTGGCCGATAGGCCTGGACTCCCTGACAGGCCACAGTAATGGCCATGACTCTGCTCCACTTCCTGCGACGGATACCGCGTAGCTTCACCACTCCCTGGCAGGCCGCAGTAATGGCCACGACTCTGCTCCACTTTCTGCGATGGATTCCGCATGGCTCCTCCACTCTCTGACAAGTCGCGACAACGGACGCCGCTCCACTCCCCGCAACAGACTCCACATGGCAGGCCTCGGTGATGGCCACGATTTCGCTCCACTACTCTTCGTAACAAACTCCTCCTGACCCCGAGCAGCCCACTGCCAGACGGTTACAAACGTCGCTATCAGTCTGTTGCACCCTCCACCTATAAAAGGGGGACCCCAGATACGTTATTCTCTAAGCTCTAATTTCTATTCCAAAACTCTGCTAAAATTTTCGTTCGAGCACTCCATTCTTGTTGAGGCAGAGAACTGACTTGAGCATCGGAGGGTCTTGTCGGAGCAACCCCAACTCCGGTTTAGACTTCTTTTGCAGGTCCCGACGGCGACCGCGACTCCCTCGACTCCAGCTTCTTCGACGCAGGCGGATTTTTGCACCAACAGGTCTCAAACAGACCCTTTCTCCTTTTCTCTTTCTCTCTTCTTTTAATGCATATTTGAAAAGAGAAGAAGCCATAGGAAGAGAAAGAGGGTCCCTAGGGAGGAAGCTTCTTCTGAAGATCAGATGTTTGGCCAATTTTATCTATGGAGACTTAATACCATTAAGGTGGTGTGACAAGACTCCTGTGATAAAACGGTCACTCCTCCCTATGAATAAGCTTGTATCCTTCCAACTTAGATCATTTGCCCCCCATTTTTAAGCCTAACTAGAAATGCTTCAAAGGAAGGGGCGCCTCCCTTTTAATGAGCTACACAGCATGGACCATCTTATTTCTTCTGAGAGTTGGCATACAGGGTCGTGAGACCGCCTTTGGTGGCTGACATAGAGTGTGATCTCTGATTAGAGTATCTACTAGCCAACACAGCTTGGTGTTAAGATACCTCAAGGATGCTCTCCTCGGTGACATGACAATGGGTCATCACTCTTTTTCAAAAGTGGATTAGGTCCTCCTTCTAGTGTCAATCTATTGCGGATGAAATTCATCTCAAATCGAAGGTGCTAGAGCATGATGAAGCCCAATGAGTCGATGGTCGGATCTGCAAGAAAAGTCCTAATCAGAGCCACCTCCGACAGGAGCCCTCGGATGCTTAAGTCAGATTTCTCGCAATAGGAGGGGAACAGTGAGTATTTTTTTAGAGGGAGAGGAGGCATACTTTTTGAGGTCTCCTATTTACCTTTAACAGGCGAGGCCAGAGCCTTGAGGAGGGGAGAGGATGTCAGAGATGTTTTGCCTCTTATAGAGTTCCTCGAGAATTGCGTTTGACAATGTCTCTTCATGGTAGGTGGGGGCTGTCCTTATTAATGATGCAGGCTATCAAGCAGTGGCTGAAAGGTATGGGGGATTCAACTTACCCATGATTACCTTCGATTATTAAAGGGGTGATGTGATGGGCCATAGAAAAGTCCCCCCATGATCATCATGATAGGCTGCCAGTAGGTACTTTGGCACTATCAAAGATGGATCAGTAAATATGGGTCAATTAATAAAGAGCTTCGGGCTATCCACAAATAACTTTGATATAGCTGAAGTCAATGCAAGTGGAGGCTGTGAAGCTGCCGTGGGTGCCTTCGAATCGATCGAGGTTCTCACATGGGAACCTTAGACTCAGATCCTGCAGGGCTCAATATTTTCAAAGATCTGGCACGCACTAAATGGGGGGAACTTCATCTTCAACAGGTGCATGTGGGAGCACATTCTTCCCCCTTGCCTTTGGTTACCACCTTTTCTCTTTTCATTGCTCTTCTTACTTTTTATCCTATTGTGATGCCCATGGGAGGAGAGAATGAGTGAGAAAAAGGCAATTAATATCCCTTGTCAGATCCATGTGACCCAAGGGCAGACACTCGAGCATGTGCATGAGGGAGAACATGATCCAAAGGCTCTCCATCCTATGTCTTCAGCTGATATGAAAATATTCTCCACAGAGGGCTAACTTTTTTTAGAATATTTTAATATTGTCACTGGCATGACACACGATTAGAAGTAAGGATTGGTTAACAATCCTCGAGAAAGAAGTTTGAATCATGGTACCTTTTGGATCGATGCCAGATGAAGGATCGACCGGCTAGAGATCGGTCGCTTGGTGCTATCATTAGAAGAGGAAGCCATAAATATAGCGGCAGGGAGAGGCTTTCCCCTTCCCTTTCAGTTGGTGTCTGGTGAAGGATGATCACACTATCTTGCCTTATCCCATCAGGGCCCCGTGTGATGGGTGTCAGAGATTTTCTCCCCTCCATTGAATATCTTTGAAATTTGTGTATGACTTTTAGATCTTCTAAAATTTGGTGTGTTGTCACCTCATGGCACATGGGGTGATCGTTGTCATAGGTGGTGAAAAATAGACCTAATTCACCATTATATAGATAGTGTGAGTCAAGATCATATCCATAGAGATCGTATTGTTACGATTGAGTCAGTTAGTTTTAGATTAGATAGTAGTATGAATGCTAATTAAAAGACTATTTAGACTAATAAATAAATAAATAAATAAATAAAATTAATTAAAGGTTGGATGTAAGTATGAAAATGGATTCTCAGGATTTCAACTATTTTCTTATTAGATAGCTGATACTCTTTTTAATATATCTTAGATTAGAATCTAATCAATAAAGATATAACCTATCTTAGAGAGCATGACCCATACCCTTAGATCATGGCCTATCTCTTAAAGTTATAGACTAGTCAAAATTATTTAGATATATAAATCAATAAATCTATGATCGATTCCCGAGTATAGCCTATCTCGCTGAGCACAGGTTATATCCTTAGATCATGATTCGTCTCTACGTAGTCATAGGCTATTCAAAGACTTGTATCATATGTAAAATAAATAAAAAGATATAAAATAAAAGAAAGCAAGTCAAGTCTTTTATTGCATAATAAGAAGAAAATATAAAAGATGAAGAAATAAAAATACTATCATTACAAGTAGTCCAGTAATTTTTTGAGATGTGACATCTAGCCGACCATCGAAAGATTCTCCACCATGATTTGTATCCTGGACTCTAGAGATTTCTTTTTTGGGACTTGAAAAAGATCTTCAGTAGTATGAGGAAGAGATTTGATGAAGAATAGGCTAAGAAAAATAGATTTGGAAGAGGTTGGAAGGTGGAAGAGGATTGCTGAAATTTTTAGATTATAGTCTGCAGGACTGAAAAGACAGAAAGATTTGGAGGACTTTTGGAGGCTTTTGGATGTGAGATTTTTATGGCTTGTAGGGGATTGATGGAGGCTTGGGATGGCAAAGTTTGAGAGAAAAAGATTGTACCTATGGCTAGCTAAAAATTTGAAAAAGTTAGATTGGCATGAAAAAGGACTGTGGCATGGAACATAAGGCTATGGGAAGGAGAGAAAGATGATCCCTACAAGGGGGCTGATATCCCTTTGAAAGGGAAGGGGGCATGTATTTATAGAGTGGAGGCTAGGATTTCAAATGGATTTTAGGCATTAGAGACTCTAGGGTTTCATGAGAAGAGAGGTGGGAGCATGAATAAGGATCTTTAGATCTTCATATTGCTTCTCCTCCGTTGATCAATAAGTTGCATTCACATTAGATCTTCATGAAGAGTGATCTTTTAATCGAGCCCTTGAGATTTTAGTCATATTCATACTTGGTTCTATTTATCTTCTAATTTTAGCTCTTGATTGGAGAGGTTGCTTCTTGATCCTTGATCTTTAAGTCGTGTTTACACTGGAATAGAAGTTGGTTGCCTAATTCACTCAAATCAAAGCCAAATTGAGTCTAATTTGAATAGTATGAATCCAAACTCCCAATCACTTACAAAATAGACTAAAGAATATTAAAATCAAATAAAATAACATCAATTATTATAATATTTAGTAACTCTAGTGACTTAATTTAAGCGTTCATCACATCTTCCAACTTAAACTTTACTCATCCTCGTGTAAAGTAGATACATTAGCATTGTACATCAAATTATCTTTGAATGAAAGTTATCTTAGACAATCCTAAAGATAGCTGATATCCAGCTAGACCATTAAAGAGATACTTCATTGGATTATCAATTCGACCTAATTGGTGGTTGAGTATTAGCCATAGAAATTTTTAGAGATCCTTTTTCACCAACTCTTTATTCTATTCTTTAAATCCTCTAACTTAATGTGGGTTTGATGTAGTAATTTTTTGTAGTTTATTGTCCTTATTCTCTCTCTTTTTTTTTTTTTTGCAATAATATTTACGTGTACAGTTGGTGCAATGTCCTTATCCTTTAAACTTTCTAATTGACTCTTATAGCAAGCATTAGGCCAATGACTCTCAAATTAGTTGACTTTAGGGTATTAGATATAAAACATCCTTCAGACTTACTGACTTGAGTCAAAAAAGTTATAAGTTAAGACTAACTCTATAAGAGATTTTTTCACATTCTCATTTTTTGATATGAACCATAATACTTACTTAGGTGAAGGGATCTGATTATTCAGTGAGATAATACTTTTTTTTTCTCTTTTTTTTTTGAATTTAGATTCTAAGAACTTTTTGCATACTTCAACATTTCCATCCATACCCATATAAAGTAGATTTTCATTGAGATAGGTAGAAAGAGGGTTCTTGAATCACTCCAAAATTTGATCTGATCTAAATCCTACTATTTATTGAGTGTCCTTAATAATTTTCTCTTCGATATCTCTAAAATTATCTAAATCGTTAATCACTCATTGATTAGGGTACCTAGTTAACTTCAAATTGAGATAAAATTCAGATACACAAAGATAATTATTTTTTATCATACTTGAGGACTTAATTAAATTAGTTATCCTCTCTAACTTAATTTTCATTGTCCTCAATGGAAGAAGAGAACCACAAAGTAGAATAAAATAGAAATTGCAAGGAAGGATACCACCTGAATTCAATGTGTTCATTCATTGTCAGGTGAGAGGTTCTTCCTTTATGGGTGTGATTTGCTGACGTGAATGTGGTTCTCCCCCAACTTAGATAGTTGTCTCACTCATCCACTCCACTATAGAGATTCAACATGGCTAATTGTCTTTCTAGAGATTTTTACAAAATACAAATAAACTAAAAATATTGCATAAGCTGGGTTGCCTCCAATAAGTGCTAAGTTTAATGTCTTCAATCGAACTTTTATTAAGATTACTCTTAAGAAATTGGGTTGTCTCTCAACAAGTGCTAAGTTTAAAATCTTCAGCTACACTTCATGATTCTGCCTATACCGTGTCGAATATGAGATTGACAAACTTCAATGGTTTTGGATTGCCAATCTCAGAAATACAGTTTGCCATCCCATTATTGATAAAATTTATTATTTCTTCATCACCAATTTTTAAAAAGTAGTTTACAATCCTATTATTATCAATTTTCAGAAGATGGTTTGCAACCCCATTTTCAATCTCTTGTTTATCGAGAATTATTTCTATATATTATTCTAAAATGCTCCTAAATTAGATTTCTAAATTAAGAGTTGGATCTGATACACTGATTACTTGGAGCATGTCATATAGTCTTATACATGCATACTCAAGTATGATCAAGGGTGGCTTCAATTCTAGGATCGATGGTGATTCTAAAAAGAGAGCTATTGGAGCAGATATTATAGGTAAAAGCTTATATTTCTCAGCCCATTGAGGAATGATGTTAAAATTAGGTGGTTTAGTAATGTGTGCACATTTTCAACATATCCATCTAGATCAAAATCATCCACTCTAAAAGGATCCCAACATATATGTACTGGGTTCTGAGAAATTCTTCTAGGGGTAGCTTCATCTATTGTGTCTTTTAGGGGTGAAGCCATATGGTAGAATTAGATTGCTCTGATTATTTTTTTTTAAAGGAAGAGAGAGAGGAGAAGAAGGGAAGAGAAGAGGAAGAAAGAAAGAAGTTCTAAAATGAAAATCCTAAGAGAGTCCTAGACCTAGAGATGATAGATGCGAAGAATTTAATTTAGGTTAAATGTTTTCAATTAGGAATCAAGTAGGTCCATTAATCCTAGCTAAGTATTATCCTAAACCTAGATAGCTCCTAACTATCAAGGTCACCTTTGAGCACTCCAAATAAAAGACTAGCCGCTCAACTGGCCAAGTAAGTATAAGGTTGGTGGGGGTCCCCCTGTTGCTTTTCTTAGATATTAATTAAAATTGATCAGATAAGTAAACGAAACTAATTAAATAACCACCTTCCTTTGGGATCATCTCTGAATCATTTTTTTAGACACCAGTTAAACTGTTTAACCTTCATCTGATCCAACTCTTAAGGTTCCTTGTCCTATTGAGCTCGAGAGTCCTTAGGGACCAACATCTAATTGATTTTAAATTAAAGTTTAGATCAATACAAATGTAAGATGATGATTTATGGACCAAAGAAGGATAATCAAATTCATACCTTATCTTGTTTAATTAGATTAAGTACTTTTAAAGTGTTTTATGAAAATATGCAATGCAAAAAGCAAGGATGTCCAATACAATAAGAAGCTTTTAAGTTTTAATTAGTTTCTCTATTTTAGTTAAGTGTTATGTGGTGTCTTTTTTTTTTTTTATGTTAGGTTATTTAAAGTAAGAAGAATAGAAGATAGGTTTTAAATAAGTTAATTAAATTTGAGGAGTTTTAGAGAATCTAACTAAATGAAAGTAAATTATGCTAAGATCAAAAGGTAACTAGATAACCTACAAGTAAAGCAAAAAACTAAATCTACTTTCAAAGTAAATTATTCTAAGCTATAAAAGTAGTAAATCATTAGGCTATAGAAAGCAAAAAAATTTTTTATGCATGCAAATAAAGTATTAGAAAGCAGTAAATATTCCATATATAAAAAGTAATATAAGGGAAAAATTAAAAAAAAATAAATAGAAGATAATTAAGTAATTAAAGTAAGTTAACTACAATAAGAGGTAAATTACTAATCAATAAAATAAAATATGAAAAGTAAGAGAATATAAGAAGAAAATAATTAACTAGGAATATAAAGCAGTACAACAAATATGGTAGTCAAGCATATAAGGTAACTGTACAATAAAATAAAGTAGTAAATAAGAAATTTTTCTAATTTTTTAATTTTTTTTTAGACTCAAATGCAACTATGCCATGATCTCCGACAATGGTGCCAAAATTTAATCACTATCATAGGTGATAAAAATAAACCTAATTTACTACTATGTAGATAGTGTGGGTCAAAATTGTATCCACAGGGATCGTGTTAGTTACGATTGAGTCGGTTAGTTTTAGGTTAGATAGTAGTATGAATGTTAAGTAAAAGACTACTTAGATTAATAAGAAAATAAGTAAATAAAGAGAATTAATTAAAGATTGGATGCAAGTATGAAAATGAATTCTCAGGATCTCATCTATTTTTTTGTTAGACAGCTAGTGCTCTTCTTAACATGTCTTGGATTGGTATCTAATCAATAAAGATATAATCTATCTTAAAGAGTATGACCCATATTCTTGGATCACAGTCCGTCTCTTAAAGTTATAGGCTAATCAAAATTATTTAGATACATAAATTAATAAATCTATGATCGATTTCTAAGCATAGCCTATCTCACTGAGCACGGATCATATCCTTAGATTACTATCTGTCTTTACGTAGTCATAGGCTATTGAAAGACTAGTATCATATGTAAAATAAATGAAAGATATAAAATAAAAAAATAAAGTTAAGTCTTTTATTATATAATGAAAAGAAAATATAAAAGATTAAAAAATAAAAATACTGTCATTACCAGTAGTCCAGTGATTTCTTGAGATGGGACGTCTAGCCGACCATCGAAAGATTCTTCACCACGTTCTGCATCCTGAACTCTGGAGATTCCTTTCTTGAGACTTAGAGAAGACCTTCAGCAGCATGAGGAAGAGATTTGATAGAGAATAGACTGAGAAAAATGAATTTGGAAGGGGTTAGAAGGTGGAAGAGGGTTGCTGAAATTTTTAGACTGCAGTCTATAGGATTGAAAAGAGAGAAAGTTCTGGAGGACTTTTCGGAGGCTTTTGGATGTAGAATTTTTATGGCTTATAGGGGACTGATGGAGGCTTAGGATGACAATGTTTGAGAGAAAAAAGTTGTACCTATGGCTGGCTAAAAATCTGAAAAAATAGGGTTGGCATGAAAAAGGGCTATGGCATGGAATCTAAGGCTATGGGAAGGAGAGGGAGATGATCCCCGCAAGGGGGCTAATATCCCTTTGAAAGAGAAGGGGGGCATGTATTTATAGAGTGGAGACTAGGGTTTCAAGAGGATTTTAGGCATTGGAGATTCTAGGATTTCATAAGAAGAGAGGTGGGAGCATGAATAAGGATCCGTAGATCTTCATATTGCTTTTTCTCCGTTGTTCAATAAGTCGTGTTCACCCTAGATCTTCATGAAGAGTGATTTTTTAATCTGAGCTCTTGAGATTTAAGTCATATTTATACTTAGTTTCATTTATCTTCTAATCTAGATCCTTGATTGGAGAGGTTACTTCTTGACCCTTGATCTTTAAGTCGTATTCACATTGGAATGGGAGCTGGTTGCCTAATTCACTCAAATCAAAGCCAAATTGAGTCCAATTTGAATTGTAAGAATCCAAACTTCCAATCACCTATAAAATAGCCTAGAGAATATCAAATTCTAATAAGATAACATTAATTATTATAATATTTAGTACTTCTAGTGACTTAATTTAAGTATTCATTATGGGGGCACACCCATTAATTATATGGACAGACAATCAAGTAGCTGAGAGTGGGGGAGGAGGCTTAGCTTCTCTCGAACCTATTCTGCCTCATGTCTTCGGCATGGTGAAAAGACCACCCCCGACACTCATGTTTTCGCCCCTCCTTCTAGCGTCAATTTGTTGTGGATGAAATTCATCCCAGATCGGAGGCACTAATGTATGATGAAGTCCGACGAGTTGATGGTGGCCGAACTTGCAAGAAAAATTTTCATCGAAGGTGGTTCCGATGGGATCCCTCTGACGCTCAAGTCAGATTTCTCACAATAGGAGGAAAAAAAATGAGTATTTTTTTAGAGGGAGAGAGGCGTACCTTTTGGAGTCTCTTGTTTATCTTTTATAGGTGCGGTCGGAGCTTTGAGGAGGGAAGAGGATGTCAAAGATCTTTTGCCTCTCATTGAGTTCCTCGAGAATTGTAGTTGAAATGTCTCCTCATGATAGGTGGGGCTGTCCTTATTAATCACGTGGGCTGTCAAGCGATGGCTGAAAGGCATGAGGGATTCACCTTACCTATGATTACTTTCAGTTATTAAAGGGGTGATGTGATGGGCTATGAAAAAGTGCCCCCATGATCATCATGACAGGCTGCCAGTAGATACTTTGGCATTATCAAAGATGGATCAGCAAATGTGGGTCAATTAATAAAGAGCTTCAGGTTGTCTATAGGTAACTTTGATATGACCGAAGTCAATGCAAGTGGGGGCTACGAAGCTTCCGTGGGTGCCCTCGGGTTGTCCGAGTTGCTCACATGGGGACCTTGGACTCAGATCTAGCTGGGCCTGATGTTTTCAGAGATCTGACGTGCACTAAAGGGAGAGAACTTCATCTTCAATAGGTGTATGTGGGAGCACATTCTTCCCCCTTGCCTTTGGATACCACTTTTTATCTTTTCATTACTCTTCTTACCTTTTGTCCTGTTATGATGCCCATGGGAGGAGAGAATGAGTGGAAAAAAAGAAATTAATACCCCTTGTCAGATCCATGTGACCCAGGGGCAGACACTCGAGCATGTGCATGGTGGATAGCACGATCTAAAGGCCCTCCATCCCATGTTTTTGGCTGATATGAAAATATTTCCCACAAGGGGCTAACTTTTCTCAGAATATTTTAATATAGTCTTTGGTGTGATACATGATTAGGAGTAAGGATTGGCCAATGATTCTCGAGGAAGAAATTTGAATCATGGCACCTCTTGGATTGGTGCTAGATGAAGGATCAACCGGCCAGGGATCGGCCGCTTGGTATCATTATCAGAAGAGGAAGCCATAAATATAGTGGCAGGGAGAGGCCATCCCCTTCCCTTCTAGCTAGTGTCTGGTGAAGGATGATCGCACTATCCTGCCTTGTCCCATCAGGATCCCGTATAGTGGGTGCCAGAGGATTTCTCCCCCCATTGAATATTCTTGAAATTTGTGTATAACTTTTAAACCTAAAATTTGATGTGTTGTCGCCTTATTGTCACGAGGTGAGTGTTTTCTTACCCAAACACCCATGCGGCACCCCATCATGCCACACACCAAGGCCAGTCCTCTTGAGTCCTTTCCTCGGATATACCAATAAGCACGTAGCAGTCCAGCCACATAGCCAAGTTTGCACTTCTCTACCCCTACCTGGCAGCACTGTTGTACTGAATACAGATGACACCCTCAAGTGCCCATAAGCAATCCAACCCCTCGAATCAACTGCAATGCTCATGCACACCTCCGTGCCATATTATAGACCTTTCCAAGAGTGCTTCACAGCTCAACACCTCTGTGTCAACTCTAAGGCTTTGCCCCTCAAGCCAAGCACTGCTCATTCCAGATGTCTTGATCCTTGACATATCCTCGTGCCATGACATAGCTACTGTGTCACTGATCCGTAACCCACCAAACTGCCCTTCAGTACTACACATACCAAATCCATATAGCATGACCATGCAACATCACCAGTATGCATGAGGCTCAGACAAACCCACCTTTAATGCTGCCCAGCTAAACTATCAAGCTGACATGACCTGCAGCTCCTCAAAGCTACAGATGATCGTACACATCCGAGTCCTCTGGGGTTCAACTATCCAAGCTTCCCCCATAAGCTCTTGTGCCACGATCCCGATCTTGCATCCTTGATATGCCTTTCCATCCCTGGCCATATTGTTTGACAATATTCATGACCTGCTCACCTATCACTGTGCATTACCACAATCCTGGGGATACATGACCACACCACCCAACATCTTAGATCCACAGTCTACTCACACATTGAGCACTGCCACGATATCGATATCCAAGTCTGCCCCATCAAGTAAATATCTTCGATCGAATGATACATGCATCAAGCCATCCTCTCCTCGGTATGACCCTCTTGGCCATCCATGATCTTTAACCCAGCTCCAAGGCACATATTCCGACCGATATATCATAAGCCTTCCTTGTTCTCCATGACCGATCGATTTTTGTGGATCCTCGTGAGACATCATCTTGCGATACTCACAAGACTTGCCTATTTGGGTAGGCCACATCCTTGCCCGACTAGCCCTCTATCGTCTCTTCGCTCCACTACAGAGATCAAAAATGCATAGAGTAGTCTAGACAAATCTCTCAAGGATAAAACCTCGAGATATCCCCTTCCCACACAATGTGGCCAGCTTGTCCAACCAACATTGCCCCGAATACCTCCACATAAGGTCATTCGGGCGTGGCACCAGCATTGCCCACACAACTGTACCACGACAGACCCGTCTCCTACGGGTCTGGGGGAGTCGGGTATGTGGCCAAAGCTTCGTGCCCCTCCTCAAACCAAGAGAAATCCTTGAGTTTCTACATATATCATGGCAGACCACCACCATTCCAAATATCACGCATCCCGAGCCCCCGATATCATGCCATGGCCATGCCGCTCCTTGACGAACCATTTCTCCGTCACTACCCCAACAGGACATCCCCCTAAATCTCACTCTGGGGGTTCCAAATGATCGAGTAGCATTGCAAATTTTGGCCAAGCCAAATCCTTCGCAACACCGTGCCACGCCCATGCCGGCACCCCTTGCGACATGCCTGCGGATAAGCCCGTGACATCATGGCACATGGGGGCACACCCATTAATTATATAGATGGACAATCAAGTAGCTGAGAGTGGGGGAGGGGGCTTGGCTCTTCTCGGACCTTTTGTGCCTCGTGTCTTTGGCATGGCCAAGATACCACCCCCAACAGTAGCCTCCCCACTCTTACTCCCGAGTCTGAGTCATAATTGGGTCAGGTGAAGAGAGTACCACAGATTTGTCAGAGATATGCCGAGATCATCCTATCATTTTGGCTTTTGAGAGCCTTGGCTCTGCTCGCTGAAGAGCGAGAGGCCTTGAGCCTTCGTCAGTGCTCTTCGGCCTTAGTAAGCACTCTTGCTTTTGCTTTGGTTATGTTTTTGTCTGAGATGGTGCTCATTTATTTTGGGCTAGTATTGTAATAATATTTATGTATATCATTTGTTAGGACCCCTTTTTTGATCTGTGTTTTTAAAGTGGCCGAGATGTTACCCTTAACAGTCTTAGTATTATCTCGGTCTCTTCTTCTCTTAAGCACTCCTTCAGAACATCTAGTCAGCGAGCTTGTAGGCCAGCCATCAATAAAATTTCAAACAGTACTCAGGATACATTACATTAGATGAAGTCAAAGGCACCAACCTCTATTATTTTACAGTAGTCAAGGTATCACCCCCCAACAAGGGCCACTTGCATGAGGCCACTTCCTTGCCTTAGCACGATTTGAGGATGTGCACAGGAAGAACTCCGAGGCCGCTGATGCCGGCTCTGGAGCTGTCAGAGGTGCAAGTGGACACACGGGAGAGGCTCTGGAGCACCGACGGATGCGGGGCAAGGCCTCAGCCGAGGCCACTTTGACGTTGCTTGCAGGCACAGAAGTAGCATGGCCAACCATGGGGACTATGCATGGAGGCCTCGATGTCGTCTAAGTCCGGACGTGTGCATGGGGAAAAGGAATCGCCCCTTGGTGGCTTCGAATCAGGTGCTGGGTTACATCCCCAACAATATATATATATATATATATATATATATATATATATATATATATATATATATATATATATATATATATATATATATATATATATATATATATATATATATATATATATATATGGAAACAAAAAAATATGAAAGAACCATAAGATTTGAAAAAGATAGAGAAACAATGTGGATGAATCATCCAAGTTAATAGTTTAATCCTAGGTCACCTTGAGCATTAGGGTCAAAGAGATGAATTATATGGTAACCTTATGCTAAAGTTCTTAAATATTACTTTGCAAATATTTGATCTATCCAGATGTCAGATATCATTATTTGATGGTTACTTCGATTAGTATAGAAAAAAGTTTCTATACTACTGACTTAGTACTCGAACCTATAGAGTCACAGACAAAGTCAAACAATATAGAAAAAAATGACCTAATATCTATGCGTTCAATTTAGAAGTATGAGAGTTGATTGAACATAAAGATTTATTTAATTAAGAATTAAGTTATGGATCATATGAAATTAAACACTGACTATGTCCAGCTAGCACTATACATGAGGCGCAGGTTTGATTTTGGAGATGAATTTGATCAAATATATGATCCCAAAAAATATGAGAGATTGGTTTCAAGTTTTAATTATTTTAAATTAGATTTAATTTAATTAGACTTAATTTTATTAAGATTAAATTGAATTAATTATTCAAGTTAGACTTAGATCTAAATCTTAATTAGATCAGGATTAGCAGTCTTTTCGAATTTGGCTTGAATTAGATTTGAATTAGATTTGAATTAAATCCAAATTTAAATCAAATCAGATTTAGTGCACTAAGCTATGTTTCTCTTGCATTCTCTCACCTAAGTGGCCAACCAAGATGGAGGAGGAGTAGTTTCTTTGGGCATGCGGCAAAAGGAGAGAGCGCAAGTTGGTGCCTCTCTTACTTCCTTTAGGAATCCTCATAGTTCAGGGAGTTTGAATTTGATTCAAACTTGGAGAGTCCTATTCCTAACACATGAAGATATTTAATTTGATCTAGGATCTTTTGTATATTTAAGGGGGGATTTAGAGAAAGAGAGAAAAAATCAAGCAATCAACCAAGGCATGAAGTATTCTCCCCTTGGGCATCCCCTGTCCTCTCGACATCTTCTCCCTTTGGGCATCCCATCCCTTTGGTGTGGTGTGTGTGGAGTTCTCCAAGGCATCAAGATCAGATCTCAAGGCTCTTTTTTCTTTTTCTCCTGAAGAGTTCTTCATCCCTTTCTCCTACATTGCTTGACATGCGAGCGAAGTAGAGGGTCTGGACATTTGGATCTTGCTAAGCAATGATCTTCAGGAATCAATCAACCTCAATCAATTTTTCATTGTGCATTGAAATAACTTTCATATGTGTTATAAAAATTTTAAATTAATTTTTTTTTTTGATATTCGATTTGATTGGACAAATTTTTTCTTCAACTGACATCAAAGCTAGATTGTATGTCATGATCGCATAGTATAATCTCTGAATTTTTTTGATCTAATTTTGAACTAAAATTTTTGATATGATTAAATTTTATTTTGATTTGATATTCTCTATATTTTTTGATCTGATTTTGACCAAATTATCAGATCAAAATCAACCCCTGAATCTAATATGTTAAAAATTTATTTCAGTAATTTTTTTTGTGCAGATTTTTATTCTGATTTAAAATCTGATTATGCATGAATTTAAATCTATTTTTGATAAATTTTTGTGGATGTATTATAATTATAAAATTGATATTTGAATCAATCTCAGATCTAAATTTGTTTAATAAAATTTCAGATATGAATGAAGCAATATATCTATATATGTTTGATCACATCTCAAACCAAATTTTTTTTCTCTTTGCAATCATACATATATTTTGAATAAATTTTATTATTTTTTTAGATCTAAAATTAATGATTCATGTGATAATATAATTAAGGTTCAGATTTGAAAATTTTATGTTGTAGCAATGATCTAATTAGATCAGATAAAAATTTTGCATGCTATCATGTTATAAATATGATATAAACTAAAATTTTTTCTTTTACATATATGATATGTAGTGTAGAATTATTTTTAATAACTAAGTACTCAAATTGAGTTGATCACCATGGCCATCCGATCATAAGAGGAAGTAGAAATTAAAGTCCCTCTCTTATCCAATCGATGAATTCTCTTATGATGTGTAGGAGTGCTGATGTGATTATATCTCATGAAAAAGAATAGCGAAAGAAAATCTTAGAATTATTTTAATCATAAATTAGTTTAGATTAGATCTGAGAGATTTATGATTATTTCTTTCTAATTTATGCAAAATAATCAGATCTAAAAATAAATTTCATAATCTAAAAATTAATGACATATGATGTAACTTTTGTATAAAATCTTTTGTAAAATAGTTTTACAAATTAAAATAGTTTCAACATAAAATTTTATACACTTAATTGAGAATTAAGATATAAAATTAAAAGATCTAGATTTAAGAATTGAAGATCTTAAGACACCTCATAAACCAAGGACTGTGGGTTAGCGTGAATCAGATCATCTAACTGGGTTAGACCTAGGGTTAAAAATAAATATGGACTAAATAAAAAAATAGATTAAATCTAATCAAGAGTTGAATTAGATTAGATCAAGATTTTTCTAGATCAATCTCAATATTTATAGCTTGATCAATTCCATATTTTTAACCATATCAAATGGACCTAATTATGGCTCAATGATCGAGCTCGAGTCTTTTGATTGATCAAATCAAAACTAATCAATCAATTAATATTTAAGATAAGTTTGATAATTGGATCGATGATTTTTAATTGATAGTCTACTTACTCGATCATTTCAATGATGTCTAAGGCAAGTCATGGTAGATCTTCTCACTAATCTCACTTACTTGATCAATTTGGCAGATTATGTTAAGATTAGGTCATTGAATGATTCAAGTTGACTCATGTTATTAAGGTTAATCAGTGTGACTGATTCAGGTGTTCTCAAACCTACTAGTTTCTAGTTCTCTTTGATAATTTGGTGAAGTTAGTGGGAGGATTATCGAAATACTGGTTAACCTCTTCTCTTTATTCTGAACCAATTAATCAAATTTTCTAAATTATTTGATCCTTAAAATGATACAGTTATGGGGATAACTAGTTCATAAATTTTTGTTAAGGTACATGATAATGAGTCCAATATTTTAAATAAGCATTGGAGGCGCCACATGCCTGGTGTTTATTGGGTATTGAAATTATCATTCATCATATGACAATCTTGTTGTATTTTTTTAGATTAATAGTCAAGTTGGCTGAGCAAACTCGAGCCTGAGCATTCATTTATTAGATGCATTGGGTATGGTCATTTAATGGTTGGACCTAATCGATATTTTCAGTGAAGGCACAAACACCTACTGAAAAGAAGTTTGGGGCAAAATATATTATTAAAAATTATTTAAAAAAATAATTAATTAAAAATCTATCCATAGATGTACAGGGGTTGGTCGAGCAAATTCGGACCCGTGTACAGTCTATATGGATTCGAGTACCTACTAAGAAATTAATATAATTTTTTGAATTCAAAGTAGAGGCTACCAATTCATATAAAATAGTGAAAGAATTTTTAGACTAAAGTTTAAGTCTTTAGAATTAAATAATTCATATACTAATAGTTTTTGTATTTTTTTTCAGAAATGGCCAATACTTTATTGCTCCACTCGCTATTGGACAGCGACAAGCTCATCGGACTTAATTTCGATAGTTAGTTTCAAAAGCTCAAGATTGTCTTGGAGCATGAGAGGATCTTGTATGTACTTATAGATCTGACACCTAAGGAGCCTACCCCGAATGCACGTGGTGTGATCAGAGATACTTACCAGAAGTGGCTCAATGATAGAACCACTGTGCATTGCATCATACAGGTGGCTATGAACAATGAGTTCAGTCATAAATTTGAGGATGCTTAATTAAAAAAAATTCTTTAAATATTGAACGAGTCCTTTGACACTCCTGATGATATTGAGAGGCACAAAATATCTTATGCTGTCTTCAACACTCGGATGAGGGAAGGGGCGCTGGTCACTGATCATGTACTGTACATGATCGAGTAGATCGAGTACCTGAGTAGACTCGAATTTTTCTTGCATAAGCAGCTAGGGAAGGATGCAATTTTGAACTCTTTGCCCAAGTCCTACCTATCCTTTCTTAGTCATTACAGAATGACTAAGTCTATAATAAACTATCATAGTTTGCTAGGGTTATCGTAAACATTTAAGAAAGATCACCAGTTTCAAAAGGAGCCGGTGAATATGGTGGGTGGTTCTTCTTCTGGGCGTCGTCCCTTTAAGAAAGGGAAGAAGAAGAACAAGAAGAAGGTGTAGCGTGTTGGGGATTCAAAGCTTAGTTAGAGCAAGAAGTTAAAGGTTGACAAAAGCTTGACAGAATGCTTCTTTTGCAAGAAACTGGATCACTGGAAGTGGAATTATTCTTAGTATATAGCCTCCCTTGACCCTAACAGGCCGGACAAGAGAAAGCAGCAATCTATTACGGGACAAGGTACTTATATGATAACTTCTTATAATTTTTCTGTGTGTGATACTACTATTTGAGTATTAGATATCGGAAGTCCAATTAATATTTATAATTCATTGAAAAGATTTCAAGTCAGTAAAAAATTCAAAGATGATGAACGGTTCCTGAACGTTGAAAATGGAAGCTTTATTTCAGTTCTGGCTCGAAAAACTATTCAGCTTGTTTTTGAGTGTAGAATTGTTATGTTAGATGATTGTCATTATTGTTCTTTCTTTTTGATGAACGTTAAAAGGCCAAAGTTGGTTTCAACTTTTTAATAAAGGATGAATTTTGTGATATCATTTTGAATGGTACTACAATTTTGTTTGGATAATTAAAATATGGTATATATCTATTATCATAGCCTAGTATAATGTACATGTCTAATAAATATCCTAAAATAAATAATATCGATGATGCTTATCTTTGGCACTGTCGACTAGGTTATGTGAACAAGAATAGGATGGACAGATTAACTAAAGGAGAAATCCTCGATATTGGTGATTGTGAATCATTACCGACCTATGAATCTTATCTTCTTGATAAGATGATAAAGTCACTTTTTAAAGAAAAAGATGAGCGAGCCGCTGATGTTCTAAGTCTAGTACATTATGATATTTGTGGACCTATGAGCACAAGTGCCAGAAGTGGGTATAATTACTTCATTACTTTCACTGATAATCTATCTAGATATGGGTGCATCTATCTTATAAAGTATAAATATGAATCATTTGAAGTATTCAAATGATTTCATAATGAAGTAAAAAAATAAATTGGGAAGAGTATTAAAACTCTTCGGTCAAACTGAGGAGGTGAATACTTTTTCAATGAGTTTCTGATATATCTAAAAGAGAATGGGATTCTCTCATAATAGACTCCTCCAGAGACATTTCAATATAATAGGGTGTCAGAATGGAGGAATCAAATATTGTTAGACATGGATCGATTCATGATGGGCTTGCGACTCTACTAATCTCCTTCTAAGGATACGTTCTAGAAACTATATGCTATATACTGAATAAGATTTCAAGCAAGTCTGTAAATAAAATTCCATATGATATATGGACAAGACGTAAGCCAATACTCTCACACCTTAGGATTTAGAGATATTCAGCTTATGTCAAATGTTTAAAGATAGATAAGCTTAGTCTGACAAGTATTTAGTTGTAGGATACCCAAAAGAAACAAAAGGATACTATTTATATCTTGCTGAAGAATAAAAGACGTTCGTCAGCAATAGGACAATCTTTTTTGAAAGAGAATTCCTTAGAGAAGAAACTGATGCCACTAAGATCGAACTTGATGAAGTTCGCGAGATAAAAAACTAGACACCTTTAAGTAGAAATGCAGAACTAGATTTGATTGAAAAATTAAATCAGGAGCCTATTATAGAGATGCCATTAAGGAGATCTAATAGAGTACTGCATCAACTGGATAATAATTTTTTGATCTGGGATGGTGATCTCATCGAACTAGATGAGAATGATGAAGATCCGACACCTATATGGATGCCATGCAGAGATCCGACTCTGAAAAATAGCTAAATACCATGAAATCTATGGAGTTCATGGAGATCAATAGTGTATGGATACTTGTTGATCCACCCAAAGAGATTAAACCCATAGGGTGCAAATCAATCTTCAAAAGAAAAAGAGAAGCAGACGAAAAAGTAGAGACCTATAAAGTTCATTTAGTTGTTAAGGGATATCGTCAATGTTATAGTATTGGCTATGATGAGATATTTTCTCTTATGACAATGCTCAAGTCTATTTTGATTATGCTTGCTATAGTGGCACACCTAGGTTATAAGATCTGACAAATGAATATCAAAATCATTTTTCTTAAAGAAAAGTTGAAAGAAGAGATGCATGTAATGAAAGAATAATATCCTATAAGCCAATCACATATAGGATGTGATAGGATGTTTATTATAATTTATCTTTTAAATTTATATAAATTAATATTTATATTATTAATAAAATAGATATTTTTAATTTATTATATGTCGTATCTTATTATTTTTAAGATTATAATGAACCCCATAGATCCAGGCAATGATTTTAGAGTCATGATGAGATCATGCTAGTGAGATCTAAATCCTTGATAGCCATGATCTAAAATATTTTTAGTCATTAATACATTGAGTCAGAGATCAGTGATACTGGTAAGACTGGCATGTCCTATGTATGCTCAGAAATAAGGATGGTTGATCTCACAATCACTTGTGTGGTAACATTAATACCAGGATATGGATGCTCATTAGAGAATATGTTCACTGAATTGACCTATGAAAGAATATCAGATGGAGTTTTATTTACATGTCAACTGATGATTCTCTAGTAAGAGTTGTGTAAGTGATCTTTTGACCTGAGATCACCATGGTATCTTATGTACTTGGATTCATATTTTGATCCACTTTCTAACTTGGTTCTTTGATGTAAGGGTACATTTGCACTGAACGTGACCAACTCCGGAGCTATTTCTGCTGTCAAGATTTACTCCGATGGAATATGGGTATAAATATCTCTCCGACCTAAGACCGTCACAGTGACTTGCAAGCAACTCAATGCACTTAGGCACTGGACTATCTGAATTTTTAATTCAGTGACGGAAGGTTGCTGGGTGTAGTCAAGTACTTGACTTGTCGGTGCGTGTGTCAAGATGGGATTGACCACTCCAGTTTAGGAGCTATGTACAGTCGTGTTTCAATTTAAAAAAATCTTGGCCCGGGTAGTCCTTGTGAGGAGTCACAGGACTGTTTGAGTTGAGCACGATTCGGATGATCTGATCAGGGTTGACAGTTTAACCTTGAGTCATCCTAAACACAAGGGTCAAAAGGATGAATTATATAGTAACCATATTCATGTAGGTTCTGAGTGTTGCGATTGTGACTCTTTGATCTATCCGGATGTCGGGTACCATTGCTAGATGGTCACTTCGATTAGTACAGGAATTGGTTCTTGTGCTACCGGCTTAGGTTCGAACCTGCGGGGTCACACACATTAGAGGTTCCTATCTGATCTGATGGCTGATGTAGAATCCTATATGTTTGGGACTCAGTGATCGATAATCAGGATTCTCTGAGCACGAGTTTCACACATTATGGGTACCGGGATCAAGAGTCCCACTGGTTGGACTTTTCGATCAGGGTTACATATCGATGAATTCTGATGCCCGATTGCCCATCGGATTTGGACTAAATATTTATGAGAGGTTTAATTAGTGATTTGATCACTAATTAACTCAATTTGATTGAGTAATTATTTTTGGATCAAGTCTAATTGAATTGAATTTAGTTGGGTTTGACCCGATTAGGTTAAGAGTTGACCTAATCGTCGAGATGATTTGGTCCCTGATTTGATCAGGGGTTGGGCTTAGTCAATTCCTGATTTGATTAGAATTTTATTGAGCCTAATTAAGCCTAATTTAGTTGGGTTTAAATTAGTCTAATTGGACCTAAATTATTTGATTCAATTAGGTTGGTTTAAATAATTAAACCACCTTGATTCAATCTCCATGCGCCACCTCACTTCTATTGCACCCATTTGAATTCATGAGAAGGAACTTTTCATGAATTATTTCCTCACACCAAGCCCTCTCTACGCCCCACTTTAATGTGCTATATGAATGGATAAGGATGATTGGTTGGCTATTCAAATTCAAAATAAAGTTTGAATTTGAATGGGCAATCAATCTTTGCACCTTATCCCTTTTTTTACGTCTCATTTATTACATGAGAAAAGGCTTCTCATGAAATCACTCCATGCACAATTTAAGCCATGCCTCACGCCTTTAGTGGATAAGGGATGAGTTGGTGTCTATTTGAATTCAAAATTTGATTTAAATTCAAATGTGCAATTACTCATCTTTATCTTTTCTTTTGGATAAGACGTTTGACGTTGTTATAAAAGGAGGAGAAGAGTGGGGCGTACAAGAGGAAGATTTTTGGAGAAAAATTTTAGGGCGTGAGAAGTCTTGTGCATGAGAAGGAAGTCCATATCCTTCCAAGAAAAAAAGAAAGAAAAGAAAGAAAAGTGGGTGCAAGGTTTTCGGTAAGTTTTCTAGAGTTTTAGCCTGGGGTTCGGGAAGTGAGAAAGTGAGCTACGAGTGTCGTAAGCCCACAAAATTTTAGAGAGATCTTCAACATCCTCTCAAGCATGTCTGTTGATGATCCAGAATATCCAAAGAATCGACAGACATCGATCGAAGGAGTTCGATCAGCATCGGCTGTCAAAAGGGCCCTAGAATGAGCTAGCACTCGTGAGGAGTCGATCAGACCGGGAGCTTTGTATGGATGATCCACAGAGACCAGACACACTGTGTGGCTGCATCACGATGATCAGACTCTCTCGATGGTGATCAGATTACGGCGATCTACTATCCGCACAAAGGTATTGTGTTCTGAACACATTACAGTAAAGTGTTTACTGTTAGAATTTGAATTTCAAATTTAAATGTATGCATGCTATATATCATATTTAGATCCTAGTGTAGGATAAATTTATATTAATTAATTAGATTAATTAATATTTTTCTACTGTAAAATCATAATTTTGAAAAAGTTTTAAAATTATCATTTTACCCCTGCACTAAATTTTCCCACATCAATCGCTAAAGGTGAAGAGTCGGATGAGCTCTTGATGATTTCAGAGGAGCCCATGAGGTGTGGAGTATTCGAGATAGCTTTGGAGGGGTCCATGGAGTGCAGAGGGTCTTAAGGGGCAGCAATGGTGATCGAGGTGCAGCGGTAGGCTCAATAGGATAGCATTGGATGGTTGACCTCGGATGGCTTGGGTGTAGAGTCGACTTCTACGGCATCAAGAGGACTTCAGGTTCAGGTGGAGCATCGGGCAGAGGTGACTTCACAAGTGGAGGGAGATGTAACATGAGTTCAGAGCAGAGGGGTGCAAGGGGAGGACTTACATCCCAGCACCAGCATCAGAGTTGCACATAGCTAGGTGGAGCAGAGTGTGCAGGTGAGAGGCATGGCTCTAAGAAGATCATATTAGGTGGAGCATCAGTTGTAGTGAGTACCGATTTAGGAGTGCTATGATTTTTTTAGAAAAGTACAGGGCAAGTGGTGTAGCTACTAAGCAAAAGAGAGCCTACAAATTTGAAGGTGATGCCAAGATGCAAGTAAAGATCTTCAGTTATAGAGGCGGTCATCCCAAAAGTCTCCAAGAAAGTTTAGCAGCTGAAGAAGGTTGGCGATGGCAAGGATGTTCGCACAAGTGACTGTCAGGGGATGCATCGATAGTGGAATCATATAGGAGGACACTGCCAGGTTTGCCAAAGCTTAGGGGCACCAAGATGGAGATTGTAAGTGTTGGTGTGGTGCTCTCAAGCCTTGGAAATAGGTGAAAAGAGGACCAAGGGATCAAGGGAGCATCAACCAGTAGAGGAGAGTCGACTCGGTTTTGAGATGAGTTGACTCGATTCCAGGCAAGTCGACTTGGTCTTAGTCCAAGATGACTCGATCTCAATGGGGCACCAGACAAAGAGCTATGTTTCGTCGGTATGCAGGTGGCATGCAGTCGAGTTGACTCGGGTTCATGATGAGTCGACTCAGATGCAGGCGAGTCGACTTGATCTTAGTTGGAGTCGACTTGATTTTCACAAACAGCATAGATTGGGGTTTCTGTTTTGGTCTTGGCTTGGGCTTGATCCTAGGGGTAGAATTGGTTTGGTTCTAAGGTCTTGAGGTCCAAGAATTTGGGACTTCAAGGGGCTAATTTACGTATAATCTGGGTTTTGGATCCATGGGGTGAGACTGAGTCAAGTCATGGGTGTACATGGGCTTGGGATGAACTCAATCTTATTGAATTTGCCAGGGGAGTTTTTTGTCAAGCCTATTGGCTTTGTATATATATAGGTTGTATTAGGGTTAACAATACAATCGAATCTAATTGATCTTTTCTCCCTAACTCTCTCTCTTTCTCTTTGGTTCCAATGCCAAACCCTAGATGCCCCCTTTGTTTTTCTTCGTTTGTTGGATTAACACCCAAGTCCACGCAAGACGATCCTCATCTAGTACAGGAGTTTTACCACTAGTTTCTCAACAAGTCGTATCAGAGTGGTACCAGATTTCAATAGGGTTATGCCCTTTGATCTAAAAAATATAGATGTAACTTATCAACACCTTGTGAACAAAATCTTCAAAGATTAGATTGGGTAGAACATGAAAATATATGTGGACAATATGCTCGTCAAAAGTAAATCCATGAGGACCCATGTCAATGACCTCAAAGAAGCCTTTGCCATCCTATGAAAGTATAAGATGAAGCTGAATCTGATCAAGTATACTTTCAGGATGACTTTTGAGAATTTTTTAGGCTTCATGGTCTCTAGCCGAGGAATAGAGGTCAATCTAGAGAAAATCAAGGCTGTGCATGAGATGACTCCCCTAAGGACAATCAAGGAGGTGCAACATCTTATGGAAAGAGTCACTGCTTTGAACCGATTTGTCTCGAGATCGGCTGAACGATGCTTGCCCCTTTTTTAAGTCCTGAAATAGGTAGAAAATTTTTTGTGGATCGAGGAGTGTCAAAAGACTTTCACCTGTTGAGATTTGGTGTTTCAAGATTCGATCCACATTGAGCTCACAGTGAGATTCAGGATGACGATTGGAGTCCAACAAGTCTAAGAATAGCTCAAACAGAGTCCAGACGGTGAAGATATGAGTGAAAGAAGTTTAGAGCAGGTGGCACGATGCATGAGGTGGCGAAGGCAGGCGGCAGGTCGGTGGAGGTTGGCGGTGGCGCAGTCGGGCCCGACGGATGCGAGCATGGCCCAGCATATGGACAGGCCCAACATGGGCACGCATGCAGGCCGGCCCAGCACCTTGCGTGGTCTATCATGGACCGCAGGGTGTTGGGCGGTCCATGTAGGCCACGTGGATCGATCACGTGGTCTATGCACGGTCCATGGGCAATTTTACACGATTCGAAGGCTTTGGAGGGAGCTGTTCATGATCGGATGGTTAAGGATAACTCTGGACATGATCAGGCTTGATTTGAGGCTATAGTGTGTGATTGGATGGCTTTGGTGCGAGCCAATTATGATCGAATGGCCATATATGGTTTTAGGATTGATTAGGACTCAGTATTCCTAGTGTAACAGTATTTTTGAGATTCTAGAGCTTATATAGCTCCGATTGACGAGTTGTTTATTGTGTTGGATAGCTGGTGATGTTCTAGAGGTGTAGAAATGCTTCAAGAGAGGTTTTAGAAAGCTTTTATGAGGGTTTTGGGGTTTTTTATTGAGATACTTTTGTATAAAAATTGAGTGGTGAGTTTTTCTTGCATTGGTTATGTTTTATTCTCTCATAGTGAAGCTTGCATGTCTCATGGAGGTAGACTTGAGGTTGATCCATATATTTATATTATAATTTTTATTTTATTTCTTCTTTCTTTTTACTGTACCATGTGGTACTGAATCCTGCACAATAATTGGTATCAGAGCAAGATAGTACCAGAGCATAGGTTGCAGCGGTGGTGATTGAGATAGAAGATGGAGAAGACAAGCTCAATCAAGGTAGAGATCAATAGATTTGATGGAAAGGATAATTTCTCCTTGTGACAGGCGAGGGTGAAGGACGTGCTCATCCAACAAGAGTTGATTGATGCTCTCTTGTACGAGGAGAAGCAGACTACCATGGAGGTACAAGATTGGAGGCGGCTCTCGATGCAGACGATGAGTACAATCCACTTGTACCTAGTGGATAAGGTGGTGATCCATGTACTTGATGAGACTTTCCTGACGATGCTATGGTTGAAGCTTGAGGAGTTGTACATGGTGAAGTCTCTCACCAACATCCTCTTTCTCTGAAGACAGTTCTACCAGCTATAGATGATTGAGGGACAGAGCATGCAGTAGTATTTCAGCCACTTTCAGAAGATCTTCACTGACCTCCTCAGTATTGGCAAAAAAGTTGAAGAGAAGACTAGACGTTGGTTTTGCTAGCATCGCTTCCTCCTTCATATAAGTCCTTAGTGACTGTTCTTCTAGTGGAAAAGAGCACCATCAAGATGGACAAGATCATCGTGGTGATTCTCCAAAATGAGGTTCTGAGAAAGGAGAACCCAACTTTGAGCTCAGGTAGCAGCTCAACTTTGGTAGTTTCTAGAGGAGCAGAAGGTGGTAGACAGAGCGATAGGAGATCACAACAAGGATGGTCCAAGTTTAAGACAAGAGACTTGATCCAGATCAGATGTTATCGATGTGATGAGTTTGCCCTCAACTCAGAGATTGGATGAGGGCTACTGCAGTGATGACCAATAACGAATCAGAGGATGATGTCTTGGAGATATCTGATGAGGTATCTATTTCTTTCGAGCAATGAATTTTAGATTCTGCATACATCTATCATGTATGTTGCAGAGAGAAGTAGTTTGACTCCTTGAAGAGCAGTGAGGACACTGTTTATTTACTGGGTGGATCGAGCTATACGATCAGAGTCATCGAGATGGTCAACAGGAGGATACATGATGGTGTAGTATAGAGATTGGGGGAGATCCAATACATATCTGATTTCAGACAGAATCTTATCTCATTGAGCAGACTGGATTCAAGAGACTATAAGATGGTAGCTGGTGGAGGAATTCTGAAGGTGTTGTATGATGATAGGATTATTTTGGAAGAGAATAAAAAGATGAGAGTTTTTTTCTATCTAATGGAGAGCCTAGCATGAGGTGGGGCTTCAGAAGTAAGGTGGAGCCAGAGTGAGGTGGAGCTCCAGATGAAGGTGGATTGAGCACTAAATGGGAGACTCAGGAGGACAAGAGGCAACATCATAGAGTGAAGTTTCTATTGCCACAGGAGACTTTTTCGAGCAGATTTTTGATCAGAGTGGACACAGTCCATGACGGAAGTTGGATCGAGTGGTCTAGCTCGACTCTCATGTTTGCCCATCCATGAGACAACAAGTATGCCCCAGGGCATAGGGGTGAGATAGATCACAGACTCTCAGAGATAGATAGAGACTGAATATCGAGTTGAGATGAAGATTATTGAGATTTGATGTCTTGAGATTCGATCCATATTGAGCTCTCAACGAGGTTCAGGATGATGAACGGAGTCCAATGAGCCCAAGAACAGCCCAAATGAAGTCCAAACAGCGAAGATACACATGAAAAAAACTTGATGCAGATGGCACAATGCACGAGATGGTGGAGGCTGACGGTGGTACAATCAGGCCCGACGGATGCATGTGCATGGCCCAATGTGTGGGCGGGCCCAGTGTGGGCATGCACGAGAGCCGACCCAACGCACGCATAGGCACCCAGGCCCAGTGCCCTATGCGGTCCATCGTGGACCGCAGGGTGCTGGGCAGTCCATGGAGACCGCATGGACCGATCACACAATCCATGAGTGATTTTGCATGATCCAATGGCTCTGGAGTGAGCCGTTCATGATCGTATAGTTGAGGATAACTTTGGGCTTGATCAGGCTTGATCTGAGGCTATAATATGCGATCGGATGGTTTTGGTGCGAGTCGATCACAATCAGACGGTCATGGATGGTTCTAGGATTGATTGAAACTCAATATTTTTAGTATAATAATATTTTTGAGATTTTGGAGCCTGTATACCTCTGATGGATGAGCTATTTATTGCGTTGGATAGCTGGTGATATCTTGGAGGTGCAGAAAGACTTTAAGAGAAATTTCAAAGACTTTTTGTGAGGGTTTTGAGACTTCTTATTGAGAGACTCTTATACAAGAGTTGAGTGGTGACTTTGTCTTGTATTAGTTATATTTTATTCTCTCATAGTGAAGCTTGCACGTCCCGTGGAGGTAGGCTTGAGGCCGATTCACGTATTTGTATTATGTTTCTTATTTTATTTTTTTTCTTTTTGCTGTACCATATAGTACCAAATCCTACACAACATCATTGACATTAAGGACTACCTTAGCTCCGCTTCGTTGCTTGGTAAGCCTTACCCTGATGAAGAACTATAGTTATACCTTACGGTTATGCTAGTTGCTATGAGTGTTGCTGGTACAAGAGTAGGATAAAATCTAAAAATCAATCTACTACATCAACCAAATCTTAAGAGATGCAGAGATCTGAATTTAAAGTTGGGGAAGCTGGCTTATGCTCTCCTCGTTGCGGTCCAAAAGCTCTGATCATACTTTCAAGCTCACACCATCTTTTTGATTGACCAGCCAATAAAGGGCATCCTCCATCAGCTCGATACATCCAGATGGATTGCAAAGTGGGCAATCGTGCTCTCTGAGTTTGACATCCAGTATTGGCCCCAACCATCCATCAAAGCTCACATCTTATCTGACTTTATGGTCGAGTATACTATTCCAGATGAACTAGTTGAACCGAAAGAGGTCAAGCCACATGTTCTGATCGATGAGGGCCCCTTAGAAGCTAACGATGACTGCTGGGTGATGCACATGGATGGCTCATCCAACTCTGTGGGATCCAGAGTAGGCCTAAATCTCTCAGATCCAGAAGGAACTATAGCCGAGTATGCCTTGCATTTCGAGTTTCCAGCTATGAACAATGAGGCTGAATATGAAGTCTTAGTCATTGGACTTTGGATAGTTAGAGAGCTAGGAATATAGAATTTGAAGGCTTGAAGTGATTCCTATTGGTTGTCGGACACATTCGAGGCGATTATGAGGCTCGAGGAGAGAACATGGTGAAATATCTTCAAAAGATCAAAGACTTAGTGTCCGTGTTTAACAAATTCAAAATTCAATAGGTACCCAAATTGGAGAACTCAAGGGCTAATCTATCATCCAAGCTAGCAACGTCAGCACCACCTGAGTTATCCAAAAAAACTTTCTTTGAAGTGATGAGCAGTTCAAGTATCGAAGAGCTGACAACTATACTATAGATTGTTGAGGAGCCCTTGTGGATTGATCCGCTGGTCAGCTACCTCAGAGATGGGACACTACCTTCAGATTGAAAGGGAGCTCAGAAGATAAAGTATCAGTCAGCTAGGTATCTCCTCCATGAGAGGAAGCTGTACAAGAGGTCTTATTCATTGCCTCTTTTAAAACGTTTGTGACCATTCGAAGCCGACTACGCACTTAAAGAGATACATAAAGGCAAAAGAGTACTAGCTTACAAACTTCTCCGATAGGGCTACTACTGGCCAACCATGCAGAAGGATTTTGAGAACTACATGATGCGGTGTGATAAGTGCCAGAAGAATTCCACCATACAATGATTGCCCATAGTGCCGATCACCCTTATTGCACCCCTTGGCCTTTTGCACAATGGGGTATAGACATCCTCGACCCCTTTCTACAGGCATCGGGTCAGCGCAAGTTCTTGATTGTCATTATGGACTACCTCACTAAATGGGTAGAAATCAATCGTTGGCCTGCATGACAGAAGCAAGGATGACAGACTTCATCTAAAAATCGATCATGTGTTAGTTTGGCCTACCTCGAGTACTGATCACCGATAATGGACGTCAGTTCATAAGGGCCAAGTTTGAAGAATTCTATGAAGAGCATGGGATCTCGCATCACCTATCCTCCGTCGCCCATCCTTAAGCCAATGGTGAAGTTGAGGTAACCAATTGTATTATCTTACGAGGGCTGAAGACAAGATTAGACAAAGCCAAAGGATCTTGAGCCGACTAGCTTCACCATGTACTTTGGGCATACCGGATGACACCAAGAGTTCCAATGAGAGAAATCCCTTTCGGCTTGGCCTTTGAGATGGAAGTAGTAATACCTATTGAGATTGGAGTCCCATCGGCAAGGATTGAGAACTATGATGAGCAAACCAATTTAGAGAAGCTGCATGCTAACCTAGATCAACTCGAAGAAGTTCGAGAGAGAGCCCATGTATGGATGGCAGCTTACCAACACAAGATCGCTCGGTATTATAATTTTAGAGTTCGGAGCAAGATTTTTAGGGTCGGCGACCTGATCTTTCGCAAGGCAGAAGTGTCACAACCTGGAGAACGAGGCAAGCTAGCCCCAAATTGGGAGAATCCATATATAGTAGATGAAATCATCAAGCTAGGAACATACCGACTGAAACAACTAGATGGAACAGCACTCTCCCAACCATGGAATTCGGAGAACCTCCGAATCTACTTTCAGTAATGTATCACATAACCCTCCCTAATAAAATCTTGTTTCTTGAAAATAATGGTTTCTTATCTGCTCGTCAATCTATAAGAAGACAAAGACGGTCTATGATTGGTTTAGTCATTGAAGACAAAGATAGCCTTTGATCGGCTTAGTTATTGAAGATAAAGATGGCCTTTGATCGGCTTGATCATTGAAGACAAAGATGGCCTTTGATTGGCTTGGTCATTGAAGACAAAAGGTGACCTTTAATCGACTTAGTCAGTAGAAGAAGCTCGGGATCAACTTTAAAATTAAATGAAAAGGTCTTTGATCGGCCTAACGGAAGAACAATTCGCCAAGAGCAAACATGCATCCACAACACACAGGGAGAAGCAAATTGATTTTTCATTAAAAGTATTTACAAAGGGTGATGCTTCGAACACCACCCCATAAAAAAAAAGCAGAAGAAGCAAAAGAAAGGATGAGGAGTGAATCGAAGAGAAGGCCCCCACCTCCTTATCACTGTTTCCAGAGAGGAGATAGTGGAGGTCCACCTATGGCATCATCCACCATAGGCGGGCCTTATAGTCCATGAACCTGAGGATAAAGGTGGTGGTGACGATATCGGTGGCATTCTCTTCGATTGCTGCTGAAGCTTTATAGTCCCTGATGCAGCATTCGCAGACCGCATGAGAGATCTACTCGATGGTGGGGGCACCATGACCCATAGATGGCGGCAGCAGCTGCAAGGTAGATGGCGCTTCGGGGGAAGAGGACTAGCCAGACCCTTTTGCCTTCTTTCAAGCCTCCTTCACAGCGACCCTCCTCTCCTTGATGAGGTTTCCTGTGGACTGTGTGAGCCATGCCTGTGGACCGCGTGAAGTTTTCTATGGAATGCGCCCTGGCTCTGTGGACCAAGCGACCGGTCCACCATGCATCGAAGGTAATATTTTTTATTTTTTAGGATATTTTGGCTCGATTTTTGATCTAATTTTTTACTTGGAAAATAAAAAAAAATATGCATGAAATTTTTCAAAGAGTTTTCATCATTTTGGTACTTAAATTACTTAATTAAATTAACATATATTTTTTATAAATATATCTAATTTTATATTTTTTTAAAATTATTTATTTTTGTAAGAAATTTTAATTTATTCATAAAATTAGATTTTTAAGAAGATGTTAGCACCATAAATTATCAAAAATATCTACAATAAATATAAAAATATGTCACTTATCAGACCCTCCAACTTGAACTTTACTCATCTTCGAGTAAAGAAAGAATTTAGAATCAAGTACCGTTTAACTTAAAATCTTAAATTTCATCAAAAATTTTTTAAAAGAGCCACTGATGTTCAGTAGAGTGTAAATGAGGTATGTCATTGGGGTATTAATATTAGTCAATATGAGAGTTAAACTAAGAACACTAATTTTTTTTTGAACTTTTCTAAATTATCGTTACTTTTATCTCCAAATTATTAACCTTCATATGAACAAGTATATTGTTACTTCTGTCCTTCATTTATTGATTGATTTTTTTTTAAATATTGTACTACTATTGAGTATCTTAACCCCTTAAGCTTTTTGTTTGATCCATGTAGTGAGTTTTCAGTCAGTGACTCTCGAACTAGATAGCTTTAGGATACTAGAATATCTCTCGGACCTACTTACTCAAATCAAACAGGCTACGAGTTAAAACTAGCTTTACAACAAAGCTTTTTTTTTTCTTCATACTTTTTGATGCAAAACTCAATGCTTGCTTAGGCAAAGTAGCTTGGTTACTCAGCATGAAGTACTTAAATTTTTTTTTTTAATATATGAAGAAATGCATAGTTACTCTACACAAGCCCATAAAAAATTAATTTTTCTTTGATACTGATAGAAAAATTTAGAAATACTCCAAAAAAATTGTTTAAGTTTTAAACTTAATTCTTTATTGAGTTTTCTTAATATTTGATCCCTCAATATCTCATAAACTTTCTAATCTATACATCAATTTTTTTTTTAAAAATACTTGGTTTAACTTGATTCTTAAGTATAATCAGATGGTTGAATATTAAATACTAACTTATTTGAGGACTTCAAAAATTTAAAAATTTTTATTATCTCCCCCCAACTTAATCGACATTGTCCTCAATGGAGTAGAAAAAATAAAGGGTGCATGCAAAGAGAAAGAAAAAGAGAGATATCATTTGATCCAGAAGTCTTTTCAAAATTGATTCTCCCCCTAACTTAGCCAAGATTATCTTCAGATCCCTACAAAAGACTCAATTAATCTAAAAAAATATAAAAAAAATAAAAACTAAAAATAAAAACTGAAAAATTGGATTGCCTCCCAGAAAGCGCTAAGTTTACCGTCTTCAGTCAGACCATGCTGATTCTCTCACCTATCCCATGTTGAATATTGGATTGATAAATTTTAATAATTTTGAATTGCCAATCTTAGAAAGATGATCTATAATAAATTTTAATATTTTATTATCAATCTTTAGAAAGTAGTTCACATCTCCATTCTTAATTTTAGAAAGACAGTTCACAAACCCATTCACAGACCTTTGTTTATCAAGAATTTCTCCTATTTGTTCTTCTAAAATGCTCATGCATTGAGTTTTTAGGTTAGGAGTTGAGTTTGAAGTAATGGATACTGAAAGGGTGTCACTTAATTTTAAACATGTGTACTCAGATGTGATCAAAGATAATTTTAATTCTGAAGGAGATGATAATTCTAAAGTGGAAGAATTGACTTCTAAGGCTGAAGAAAATGAAACTCTTAATGGATATATCTTGGGTAACTCATCCACTCTCTTCTTTTCTTCATTTAGATCAGTATCAGTACTAAGCTCAAGTTCTTCTATTGGGTTAGTTTCAGAACTAACATCTTCTTTCAAATTCATATTTTGGCTAGCATCAGTATTAGCCTCACTTACCTGGTCTTGGTATGGGTCCTTAAGAATCCTATCACTTTTAAGCTCAGAAATTGTATTGTCACTTTCAAATTGGAGATTCTTAGGTGGGACATTGGATTGATGACTAGGTTCAGATGATTGGTGGATGGGGGGTCATTTTCAAAATTCGGTATTGGTTTGTTTGGCAATTAACCTAGTTCTCTTCTCATGATAGATTCAGTTAATTGATCTATTTGTGCTTCTAGCCTAGCTAGGAATTGCTGTTGGATCATGATCATTTGTTGAAGTTGGCTAAATCTATCATCGACTAGATTAGTCTGTTTAGGAGGTGTGTATAACGACTGATTGTAATAGGATGGCTGGATAGGCTGACTAGGCTGACCACTATTATAGGCATAATTTTGGTATTGGGGCCTATTCTGAAAGTTCTGCATAGAAAAAATTTAGGTCTGAGCCTGAGTCTGTTGGGATCTTCAAGAAAAATTAGGGTGGTTCCTCCAATCTTGGTTATATCTGTTTAAGAATGAATCATTAATAGGACTGGAGTAACCTTGAGTAGCTTGAACTTGTTCTTGGATGAAAGGTAGAAACTATGCAGTCGTGGGACATTCACTCATATGATGGGCTGGGCTAGCACAGATAGAATAAATCTTCTGATAATTAGAAGGTTGTGTGTATTGCACAGGAGATTGTAGATCTAAGGCTAGGCATTTATCTATAAGAAGGTCGACTTTATCTAATTTTTGGACTAGCAGGTTTAAATCGATCTTAGGACTAGAGTCAGAATATTTAATCCCATAGAATGATGGAAACATCGATGGATTATAGGTGGAAGAAATAAAATATTTCTTCATCTGCCTAAGTGGTTCTCAAATTTTTCAGCCATTTGATTTTCTGGTTTAACATGGATCAGTTGTTCAATTTGAAGATTAGGTTCAACTAGGTTAGGATAAAAAATTATACCATGCATGTATCAGTGCGAACTCTAATATGTGTGGTTCATATATTTTTTTTAAATTTTATTTTTTTAGAAGAGAGAGAAAGAAAAAGAGAAGATAAAGAAAGAAAGAAGTTCTAAAGGTGAGATCCTCCTAAAGACGAAAGGTGAGAAGAATTAGTTGTGGTTGAGTGTTAATTATAATCAAGTTAGCAGATAATTAAACCTAGACACCTATGGATTTCTTAGACCTAACAATTCTATGTAGAGTGGCTTAGCCTAAATATAAGTTGGGTTTATTCTCAGTTCCTTTAACTAGCCAGGTAAGAGGTGGGGTCGTGGGGGTCTTCCTGTTGCTTGCCTTAGACCCTAATTGAATTGGCCAGGTAAGCTAATGGAACCAATTAAATAACCACGAGTCTACTTAGGCAAAACCTTTGTAACCTCTTGCCTTAGACACCAGTTTTAGGGGTGAGTCCAAACTTACTTTGCACTTGACTTCACCACAATACTCAAACTGAAGTCAATTGATCCTAGGGGTCAACATCTACTTGATTTTAGTTAGGTTTGGATTAATGCGGGATGCTAGTTGGTTATTTTTGGGCTAAGGAGTGATAAAATATCCACCTTATCTTATTATGGGTGTTGTCCTTAAATTGATTTGAGTTGAATATGCACAATCAATTTCAAATAAGGGGTTCTATGCAACAAAATTAGATGCATGAAATTAATGAAACTTGAAAGCTTATCTTGTCTCCAGCGATCATCAAAAGAAAATCTAAGATGATGAATGCTTCTAATAATTAAATTTTTACTCTTGTCATGTAATTTTTATTAGGTTTATGTGGATAAATTTTAGGTTAATTTAAAAAAAATACAGTAATTAATATTAAAAAAATAGTTAGGGTTAGGGTTAGGATTGATCTCACCAAGCAAAATTGAAAGCTTTCTATCTCTTTTTTGAATTTTTTTTTTCTCTGTAAAAAATAATTAAAAAAGTTAGTAAGCAATATTATAAGAAAATTAAAGAAATTAAACATTAAAATTAGTATCTTCTCTGACAATGGTGCCAAAAATTGATACGATCGCAATGTTGTCGTTAGGACACCATGATTATCAATCAAATTTTGATTTCAATAAAAATTAAAAATATATAGAAAATAGTAAGTTAGGTCAAATCCATAGAGAAGGTAAAATTTTAATTTGAAATCTTTAATTTTATAAAAAAAATAAAATTTTGGAGAAAGTAATTTAAGTCAAAAAATAAAAATTAAAAGTGCAAAAAATAAATCGGGTACTAAGATCTACTAACTAGATCCTAGCATCTACTTACAATAAAAATAAATAATAAGAATTTAAAAAGTATAAAATAAATTAGTACTAAGATTTACTAACTAGATCCTAGCATCTACTTGCAAAAAATAAAAAATAAAAATTTAAAGTATAAAAAAATAAATTTTATATTAATTAAAATTAAAATTCAAGTATAAAAAATTTAAAAAAAATAATAAAATAAAATAAAAATAAAATTATAATAAGAATCTGAAGTTGATCAGCTCAGCCTCGTCAGAAAGATGGTTGATGATCTCTCTATCTTCCGTCGTACTCTGTAGAGCGAACTGGCTTCTCTCCTTCTTTTCCTTAGGTCTCTAAAGCTATTTAATTTTTTTTTTATTTTTTTATATTTTTTACTCAATTTTTCTTTTTTAATAGCTTATTTTCAGACTTCCTATTTATAGATAAATTTTTTATAATTTTTTGATAGGAAAAGGAGTCCTAAAATCTTTGGAAATCATATTAATCTCTTTAAGAATATTTCTGGCCGTCGAATCAGCTTCGGACCATCCAGATCTGATCAAAATCTATAGTTTTAATCCTTATCAAAGTCGGATCAAACCATAGCCGTTCGATCACATCTGAGATTGATTCTTGACTGTCAGATCACACAATTTAAATCCTTAACACAGTCGGGAGCGTTCTCAGCTGTCTAATCGCATGATGGATCACTTTTGGGCCATCAGATTGCACAAAAACCCCTCTCTCGCTGTGAGCCACACCTGTAGACTGCGTGAAGTTTTCTGTGGATCGCACCCTGGCTCTGTGGATCGAGCAACCGGTCCATCGTGCATCGAAGGTAATATTTTTTATTTTTAGGATATTTTGGCTCGATTTTTGCTTCGATTTTTTGTCTGAAAAATAGAAAAAAATATGCATTAAATTTTTTAAAAAATTTTCATTATTTTAGTATTTAAATTACTTAATTAAATTAATATCTATTTTTTATAAAGATATCTAATTTTATATTTTTTTTAAAATTATTTATTTTTATAAAAAAATTAATTTATTCGTAAAATTAGATTTTTAAGAAGATGTTAGCACCATAAATTATCAAAAATATCTATAATAAATATAAAAATATATCACTTATCAAGCATCATGATGCTCCTCTGACACCTTATAGCTCTCGATCGTCTGAGCCATCTCCCGCTCAACATTCATCGAAGCCTTGAAGGACTCCACGACCAATCGATGAGCCTCATCAATTTTCTCCTTACCCTCCCGCTTGGCCTCGGCAACTCGATCCTTAGGCTATTTCTTGGCCTTGGCAACCCATTCCTTAGCCTTTTGCTTGGCCTTGGCAAGCTTGCATTGACTTTCTGGAGCTCCTCTCCTTTCTGCATAAGATCAGTAGAGATTTTATTGAGGGACTCCTTCAGCCTATCAACCTCCTCCCTAGCCGCATCGGCTCATACACGTGCCTCCATGGCATCGACTCAGCCTTCTGGTGCAGACTTCTATTAATCACCGTACTACATGCACGCCCCAAAAGGACAATCAAGAAGTGAAGCATTTGCACAAAAACTGTGAGTAACAAAAAGAAGGAAGAAGATAAACAAAGGAACAAGCTGAAGAACAAGAAAAAGCACCTGATGCATAGTGGTCACTGAGTGCCGTTGTAGGTTGTCAAAGTCCATATTGCCGATGCCTCTTAGGTCTACTGGAAACACTGACCTCTCCACTAACTCTTTGACCACTTGTCAGTTATCAAATGTTGCATTTTCGAGGATGGAGGCAAGGCAGGCATTTGGATCTACTTGGTCGATAGGAGGAGGCATGCTGCTTGGACCCACAGCAGAAGGAGATTGAGCAGAGGAAGGCTGAGTCTTGGCCTCATTAGGAGACATCAAAAATACTGATAGGAGAACTACAGACGATGAAGACATTGGATGAAATAGGAGCCATAGCCAATGGAGGTGGACTCGCAAGAGTAGGAGTTGCCAGCACCCTAGTGGCCCCGATTGCTGAGGCTCGCTCATTCGTGACCCTCTCTCAACAAACTACTGGCCTCTTGGAGGCCCCTTCGGATGTCAGAGCTTTCCTTTTCTTTGAAAGGTTCTGCTTCATTCTTGTGATATACTTAGGTCTCATCTCTGTAAGTAATCAAATTGGGTCAGCAATCTAAAAGAAAGAACCAAAAAAAAAGGATGGACAACTGTGATACTCATCCTTGGGATCAGTTTGACTGAGTCCAGCATTAAAAAGGGCCTTATCAAAGACTAACTCATCGACAGAGGGAGCCTTGAAGTTCTTGAGGACCTTAAAATGAACCTCTTCCTTGGTCCCTAGCCTCGAAATCTTGAACGTTGAAGCCTCCAGCTGACCCCAGCTTGACAAGTTTCAGTCCTCCATCAGAGAGCTAGACACAAACAAAAACTACTCCTTCCATCCATAGATGGAAGAAGGAGTACCCTTAATCTGAGGGAAAACCCTCCTCTAGAAAGAAAAGTACCATCAATCCTTAGCATATGGGTACTTCTTGATGGTAAAGAAAGAATGAAAAAGAGAAACAGATAGCTGAACATTAGCCATAACATAGAGAACTAAGAAACTAGCCTACTACAAATCTAAAAGAATTTGGGATGATGGCACAAAAGGAAAGACCATAAAAATGGAAGACTTCAAGGATGAAGGGGTGGATAGGAAACCTCAAGCCCACTTGGAGTGCTTCCTCATACATGGTGAGCCAACTGGAGGGTAGATTATCTACACGATCATCTATCCTAGGGAGCTCAAGATCAAAATCTGGAGAGATCCCATACCAAATCCGTATCCAGCTCAAATTGTCTGGATTTAGCATAAAGCTATAGGCACTGGGCCCAATCTCACTCTAATCAGCCATTCCCAAACAAAAGGGTTGGAAGGATGCCTAAAGAAAGAAAGGAGGAATGGAAAAATAGATGGGCAAGAAAGGAACCACAAGAAAACCCACCTGAAAATGAAAAAGAAAGACAGAAGAACGAAGTAGCTACTGGAACCTTTAAAAATCCCTCCAAGGAATCACACCACAGACAAAAAGGAGAACTCCTTGTTTCGAGAAACTATCACAAAGGCAAAAAGAAGAAAAGAAGAATGGAAAAATCTAGCAGTAGTCGAAAAGACCAGATTAGATGCTTCCCTTACTTATAGTCGGAAAGAGTTAATCTCCAAGATATCTAATCATTTTCTGTCCAAACAACCTGCAGTGTGTGGCCCACGTGGTGTCTCCCTACTTGGCTTACCATTGCCACCAATTGGACAAATCAGTGGCACTATTCAAAAAGGAGATTTTGAAACAACATTCATTTAATTCGGCCATGATGATTCAAGCTACACCGCCTCATTCTTTCCCCAAAAGTCACGTATGTCCCATCAATTGAAGGATCTTTTCACATCCTTGATATAAAAAATAGATTAGGTGTACTCCCTTCATTTGACTGAAGTTGGACTCGAGAGTAGAGGGTATATGTTGGGAGAAATTCTGTATGGGTCGATTATATCAAAAGACCCAAGGCTCAAGATGTCTGTGCTTATCGAGCTCACCTACTGAAGCCTTTGCTAATTCATGGTTAGCCATAGCTTTTGCCGAGCTCTTCCTTGATAGCTGCATGATCGATGCCTCACATCCTGAGCAGATAGGGACTGACCGACCATCGTTTGGCAACCTTTATACGTTGCCGTCGATATTTCCTCATCGATCGACTAAGTCTGACCGACCATCTATGCACCACCAAATGGATCCCGATAGTGACATAGGGCGACCGACCTCTGATCATTGCTGACCAATCTCTGGTCATCGCCGACCAACTCTCATCTCAACGGCATCCAGTTGGAAATTCTATTCAAAATACAACACCTACCAAGCAATAACTATCGCTAAACCGATAAGGCAACTTCAACCACCACATTCCTAAAATCTCAAGCGATAGCCCTACATCTCATGAATCACATCTTGATCAAGTAGGATTTTGCCAACTAACTTGCCAACTGAAGCTCCAGACTTCCACTATAAAGGAGGCTCAAAGAGGATCCTAAAAAAGATACATCATTATTATGCCTCTCATGCTCCTCTATTTGTTGGATAGAAATTTTAACTTGAGCGTTAGAGGGTTCTCATTGGAGCAACCTCCGATCAGAATATTTTGTAGGTCATACCCTGAGGAGGCCTACTCCACTGTCAGCTCCAACATCCCAGCACCGTACGAATTCTCTCACCAACAACAAGCATTACAAAATTATTGCATTCAATCATCTTCCCAAAAGAAGCTTATTGTGTGTTATAATTTTGAAGTAAAATATTTTATGACTAGTGAGTATGCAAGATCTAGAGATTCATTCTATCAAAGTAGATGAACCTCCAAAAACTGATGAAACCTTGCTAAGTTGATTCCATTGGATGCTGGAGAGATACCTCATTTGGATTACTTTATTTTCCAAAAAAATTTATGGCATTGTGCTAAGGGCTCTCATTGAAATAATTCTTATAAAGATTTTCAAGCATATATCTTATCCATATTTGTCCATTGATTAATTGTATAAAGGTTGTTTAGCAATTAGCACCTTTATATTGAGTAACATTATATATTAGAGAGAGACACCTTATGTGGGTTATTTTTTTTCAAAAAAAATTTATGGCATTGCACCAATGGCTCTTATTGAAATAATGCTTATAAAGTTTCTCAAACATATACATTACTCATATTTATCTATTGATTCACTACATAAATATTATTTAGTAGTTAGCACTCTGTGTTGAGTAACATTAATTCTCATATTAAGATTTTAACTAAAATAAACTATAAAATATGGAGATGTGAAATTGAGTTAGTACTGTATTTGATAAAATTTAGATATTACATTGAGTGATGATCTTCCATCTTAGATAATTAGTGAGAGTACTCTAGAATATAAACTGCTTACAAAAGCTATTCTAGCCTGAGAATCATGAAGAAGTCCATTTTTGATACTATTCTGAATGTTATACTTAAGAATGATGATTATAAGTAATTCTTTAACCTCAATAGTAAGATGTATATAGAATCTAATAAGACAGAGACTGGATCGCTAATAGATAAATTAATCAATATGAGGTATGATGCCATAATAATGTTATAGCTAACTTTATGAAACTAAAGAGTATTGCACCAAAGCTTAATAGTTTGAAATCTCTATGCCTAATATTTTTCTTGCTTACTAAGTTCTTAATTCTCTCTCTGTGCTATTTAGCCAGCATAAAACCATATAAATTATATTATCCCTTAAAGGACAGTTGGCCAAGGGCTAATCCTTCATGTTGTGACATAAGCATTTGGGTTACATTTCTAAAGAAAGGATTCAAATGTTAGTTGATGATGAGATTTTGTCTTTACTTGATCTTAGTACATTCAGCTTGTGTTGACTTTCTTAGGAAAAAGTTAAAAATTATAAAAAAAATTCCAAAAAACTTGAATACTGAGGTTAAGAGGCAACATGGGAAGATTGCTGACATCTAATTGTGATAGTGAATATTATGATTAATATAATGAATTTAGCCATCAGATGGGATCTTTTGTCAAGTACTTGCAAAAGTATGGGATAGTTGCTTAATACACCATTCCTGAAACTCCTGAGTAAAACGGTGTGGTTGAAAGGTGTAAATTGTATTCATAAAAATATGATTAAAAGCATGATGAATTGGTGCAATTGATCATGATATTTCTAAGATGAGGCCCTAAAGACCACCATCACTCTCTTGAATAGAGTTCTTAATAAAATACTTTACAAAATATCTTTTGAATTATCGATTGGTAGGAAGCCCAATTCAAATATTTTTCTATTTAGGGCTGCCCTACAAAGGATAAGATGTATAATCCGACAGTAAAAGTTTGGACTAGAACTATTCATTATCATTTAATTAGCTATCCAGATAATTCTAATGGATATAGATTCTACTATCTTGATAGAGATAAAAAATCATTGAGTCTAATCATGTCAGATTTCTGGAGTCTAATATGGATGATTATAGATGCTCTCATACTGGATATATAACGTTAAAAAAAAAGTCATTGTTCTTATTCTAGTTATCGAAGAAAATATCATATTTCATCCTAGAAGGATAGTGGGAGAGCAACATCACATATATGAACCAATTATAGCACGTACCTTCATCGCCAATTAATGAAGTACCGGCAAAAAATCACATAAAAATAGGGAAACCTATCATTCCTAATGACTATTTGGCTTATTTAGTTGAGAATGATTATAGCATTAGCCATGTGGTTAATTCAATCTAATATGATCAGACTATTAAATATTTTTAGTCAGTTAAGTAGCTTGAAGCTATGCATAATGCGATGCAGTCTACGGTTAAAAAATAAAGTATGGGATCTAATAAAATTATATAAAGGGTTTAAGCCTATATGGTATAAGTGGGCATTTTAAATTAAGAATGATTCTAAAAAAAAATAAATACTTCAATGTCAGATTGGATGCATAAGAGTGCATGCAAAGGGGCATAGATTACAATAAGATTTTTTCTTCAATCTCTTGTAAGGATTCTTTAAGTGTAATCATGGCACTGACAATATGTTTTGACCTAGAGCTTTATCGAAAGAATCAACCATGAGATTTTAATGAGAGTGAAAAAGAACATATAGTATACAGACCTAAGTGGTATATCTATGATCTTCAGCAGTCATCGAGGTAATGATATCTTAAGATTCTTTAAGATTTGTAAATAATAAAGTAGATCAATACATATATCTTAAGGTCAGTGGGAGTAAATTTTTCTTCTTTATCTTATATATGGATATTATTTTATTTGCTAATAGTGACTCTATTGTTGCATGAGATTAAACTATGCTATCTAAGATCTTTGATATGAAGAATCATAGAGAAACTTTATTTATACTTGTTATTAAAATTCATACGCATAGTCTATGATGTATTAGGATTATCTCAAAAAGCTCATATTGATTGTATATTAAATGGACTTGGTATGCATAAGTACAAACCTAGAGATATGCATGTAGTCAAGAGAGATAAATTCAGGATAAATTAATATTCTAAGAATAATATAGAAAAGAATCCATGAAAAATATACCTTATTCAACTACTATGTGTAGTTTTATGTGTGTACAAATTTATGCTAGATCAAATATAGCATATATTGTGAGTGTATTTTATGGATATATAATAAATTTGAATATGGAGCATTTAAAACATAGCTAAAACATTATAAGATATTTATAAAAAATCAAAATAAAATGTATGCTGACTTATTGAAAGTCTGATTATCTTGAGATGATTAGATATTATGATTCTAAATTTTTTGCTAATTGTATGGATAATATGAAATCTAATTTTATTATATTTTAATAATGTCCAGAGGAGCTATTTCTTAAAAAGGTTCAAAATAGACTTTTGTGACATCTTATCCTATGCTGGCAGAGCTTATCACATGTTAGGAGCTACAACTCATGTTGTTTCATTGAGAAATTTCATCCTAAAGATTATGGTTGTTGATTTTATCTCAAAATCACTTTAGATTTATTACAATAATAGTGCTGCTATATTTTTTTCAAAGAACAATAAAAATTTCCAATACCTCTAGCCATATAGAGATAAAATATTTGGTAGTCAGAGATTTGATTAAAAGGGAGTCAATTGTAATTGAACACATAGAGACTGATGCAATGCTTACAGACCCATTGACCAATGGACTTGGATTCATTGTATTTATTAAATATGTGAAAAACATAGGTTTATTGAAATCTTTTGATATGCTTGGTTAGTGGGAGTATTATTTTACAACATTTTTATCACTATTTTAATGTTAGAATATTGCATTTGTATTTATGCATATATGGTTGATTGTAAATGCTATTTAAATGAAAGTCTTAAGCATAAAGTATGTTGCTTAAGCATAAATATATTGTTTGAATAAAAGCTTTAAGCATAAAGATATCGCTTAAGCATAAAATTATTGCTTATGTGGTTATTGATATAATTAATATTATAATTTGTCTTGAGATAAAAAAGACTCATCTTGAGATACGTGATGAAATAATAATATAAACTTAAAATTATTATAGCTTTCATTGAAAAGTATAAAAGGATTTATTTGAAATTATAAAGTAGACTGATGATAAGCTTTGTATATTTTGATCAGATAGATACAAAGTTCACACTATATATACTGCATTGAAATTCATATCGATGAGATTACTAATATTTGTAACCATAGAGGCATCTTATATTAATAAATAGTATAAAAACTACTGTAATTCAATGTTAGTAGTTTTAACGGATCAGATATTAGACTAATAAGGATGTTATTCATTCAAGATTTTTATATATGTGGCCATATAAATTGCACTTAGCTCGGGAGTCATTTTCAAACTATATATGATAAATGCATTCCTTGAATAAAAAAAGAGGTCTCAATCAATGTATTTTAAGTGGAAAAATGTTGGAAATTTGTATAAGGTGTGCTTTTATTGATTATAGATCAATTTCTTACTCTAATTTTTACAAAATATGAGCCAAGTTGTCATTTGAATGAATGGCTAAGGAGCTCATGGTTATCTATGATTACATTATTATTTTGAATTTTATTATCTGATGTAGCAGATATTGGTGTAGGCCTGACTTGATTAATAGGCTTCATCATGGACGGCCCATTAGCATTACTACTTGGGCTAGATCCCCACTTCATTCTTATATATATCCATTTGTAGCAAAATCCTAGGGTATCAAGATCTCTACATTTCTAGGATGGAACTATCCCATTAAGGAGATGGGCATACAGTAGAGATAGAGAGGAAGATCTATCCCTCCATTATTGATTTTTTCTTTTACAGAATGCTGGTACAGCGATCATTAATGGCCACCTAAAGAATTTAAGATATAATTGATCTTTATTTGATTTCTTGGAATGATTTTGTATTCTAATTTCCTGCATGAGATCCATGGAAAAATTTTCTTCAATAGATTTCCAACACTTCATAGCAGAAAATTATAGGAACCAGATCTAGGGTTTCAGGGTTAGATCTTGAAACTTTTTCAAGATCATACAGCGGAAGACTAAAATAAATCAAAATTTATTTATTTTTTAAAATCAAAAAATCTCTAGATCTAAGATCCTATTACATGATTATTACATAGTATTAAATCAGAAACTAAAATATATAAATATAGCATGAACAACACGTTGATCATATCAACATGTTTCTATACCACATCTAATGTATGTATTAAACAATAGATCAGATCTATTACCTTGTAAGTTAGACGCTCTAACCTCGCTGATCCGGGCTTAAGGATAATGTTGCAAGCCGCACATACGTCCGACCTCTAGGAGTCGTCCACACGAGCCCACGAATCTCGATCAGAAGTCCTACTTCAGGAAATCAGCACAGTATGCTAGTACTGCGCTGATCCTTCTTTGATGGTTGATCAGGTGCCTCCTTCTTCTTGATTTGGACTCTTCCAAAGATGGAAATTAAAAGGAGGAGTTTCAGATCTGAGACACTCTCAGGAAACTCAAGATAGAGGGAGGAAAGATATGAAAACAAAAAACCCTAGAAGAAGACTCTCTTCTTCTTCACGTTTTTCTCTCTAGACACCCTAACTTGCGTCTTTTATATCTCCATGACACAAAGGTCTTTCTCTTTGATTTTTGCGTGACACAAAGGTCTCTCAAATCTATATCTTCTCCTAAAATTTCATGAATAAACTCATTTTATATAGAGAGATATGATAGAGTCCTTGTCTAGGTCAAATACCTAGTCAAGGCTTATCCAAACATGGCAAGTTAAGGGGCGCCCAACTCTTGAGCACCTCCTCCATATTTTCATACATGGATCACTAGAAAAGGGTGCACAATGTATACCCTAAAAGCCACAAAAATTTAAAAAAAAAATTGGATAAATTTGGTGCAAAATTGAAAGAGTTTTGGATTTCTAAAACTCTATCTCATAGAATTCGAAATCCAAACTTATTCTTTTTTGATTTGATCCAAACCACCTTCCATGTAAGAAAGAAGAGAGAAAACCTTTCGTGAATGTGGGAGAGACCTGGGAGAGGGCTTTTGTCACACAAAATAAGTGAAGATTGATGTTGAATAAGAGAGAGGGCGTGGGGAAGGCTTATGTGGCGCAAGGTGGAATCCTAGTCTTACTAGGATTCTATCTTATGACTTGTTTTAATTTGGTTTCCCAAACCAAATCAAACTAAAATTAGATCAACCTAATTAAAATAGATCTTAACCCAATTAAAAACCTAATTTAATCAGATTAAACTAGATTTAAATCTGATTTAATTTTCTAATCAAATTAGAAATTAGATTGACCCAAGTCCTAGTTGAACTAGGACTAGTTTTTCCTTGCACTTGGCTTATCCAATAAACCAATTGGACTTGATCCAATCAAGCCCAAACCAAATCTAATTAAATCATATTTAATTAGACTTAATCTCAGTCCATTGGCTTAATCAAATTAAGCCAATTAGCAATCGAATTGCTAATCGATCCTCCTGCAACACTTGCACTGGGTTAAATGTCAATCGTATTGATCATTTAACCCTAGAATGATTCTTAATCGTTGATCAACCATCCGATCGGATCATGAACTCTAATGTGTGTGACCTCATAGGTTCGAACCTAAGCCAGTAGTACAGGAACAAATTTTTATATCAATCAAAGTGACCATCTAGCAATGGTACCCAACGATCGGATAGGTCGAATGTGTAGAACAACATCCTTAGAATCCATGCGGATATAGTTTTCATATAATTCATCCCCTTGACCAAAATGATCATAAGACACCCCAGAGTTTAACTGTCAACTCTAATCAGGTTGTCCACATTGTATTTTAAAATATCAAATCCATCTGATGGATTACCCTGGTCAAGGTTTTGCTAAATTGAAATACAGTGACTCATTCTTCTCCAACTCTTGGAGTGGTCAATCCAATCTCGATCACACTCTGACTTCGCAAGTACTTGACTGTGCCCAGAAGCCTTTCATCCCTGAATTAGAAATTCAATTAGTCCAGTACCAAAGCACAGTGAGTTGCTTGCAAGTCACTGAGGCGATCTCAAGTCTAAGGGACACTTATACCTATATCCCATCAGAGACATTCTCGACAGCAGAATGCTCTGGAGTTGGTCACGTTCAGTGATGATGTATCCTTACATCTCACCTGTATGTCATATCAATGTCTCCACACTCCTTGGTTAAGAGGACAACCAACCCATATGGCCTACAGCGACCTATGCTTGATAGAAGCTGTCGTCCTTATTAACAGCCTATCATTTGGTCGTGAACAGTTTTAAGGACTAATCGATAAATCCTCTCTTTATCGAACTTAAATAGTCCTAAGGACTTCATCATAACAATGGAGTTCATTAGAAGATGAAAGCTTATGATGAAGATGCCAAATATATTTTATTTATTAACAAATCGATTACAATACTTGGTTGCTCAACCGTCAACAGCTTGACGATTGGCTTTTTGGGACACATTTTCCAACAACTTCTACTTGTCCTAAAGCCACTCGACACAGTATCTAATACCCATCTTCGACTCGTGGTTGTCGAACTCCTTTATCGTCAGGGCTTTAGTGAAGGGGTCGGCTAGGTTCTCCTTTCCGTCGATCTTCTGAAGGTCGACATCACCTCGATCCACGATCTCTCGGATCAGATGGAAGCGGTGCAAGATGTGCTTCGTCTGCTGATGTGCTTTGGGTTCCTTCACCTGAGCTATGACACCAGTGTTGTCGCAGTAGAGCAGGACTGGACCATCGAGGGAGGGTGCTACTCCGAGCTCGTTGATGAATTTCTTCAGCCACACAGCTTTCTTCACGGCATCCGATGCTGCGATGTACTCCGCTTCACAAACAGAGTCTGCCACAGTATGCTGCTTGAAACTCTTCCAGCAGATGGCTCCACCATTCAGAGTAAAGATATAACCGGACACACTCCTGCTGTCATCATGGTCAGATTGGAAGCTAGAGTCTGTGAACCCCACAAGTTTCAGATCTGACTTGCCATAAACCAACCATTGGTCCTTAGTATTTCTCAAATACTTAAGGATGGCTTTAACCACTTTTCAGTGATTTTCTCCAGGATCAGATTGGTATCTACTCACTACTCCTAGTGAGTATGCCACATCTGGTTTTGTACATGTCATGGCGTACATGATAGATCCCACGGCTGAAGCATATGGGACTCTACTCATACGCTCTCTCTCTTCAGGAGTTGTCGGACAATCCTTCTTAGAGAGAGAAATTTCTTGGCCTATCGGTAGATAGCCTTTCTTGGAATTCTCCATGCTGAACCTCTTCAGCACAGTATCTATGTACATGGACTGGGATAACCCAAGCATCCTTTTAGATCTATCCCTATAGATCTTCATCCCTAGGATGTAGGATGCTTCACCCAAGTCCTTCATGGAGAACTGTGATGACAACCAAACTTTTATTCCCTGTAGTGCGGGGATGTCATTCCCGATTAAGAGAATGTCATCCACGTACAAGACAAGGAATACCACAACTGGACCAATTGTCCATTTATAGATGCAAGGCTCTTCTCCATTCTTAATGAAGCCATACGTTTTGATCACCTTATCAAAATGCATGTTCCAACTCCGAGAAGCTTGCTTCAGTCCATAAATGGATCTCTGAAGCTTGCACACCTTAGACTCATCTGTGGATGTAAACCCCTCAGGTTGTATCATATACACCTCTTCAGTCAGCTCTCCATTCAGGAAAGCTGTCTTTACATCCATCTGCCAGATCTCATAATCCAGATGGGCAGCTATTGCAAGCATTATCCGAATGGATTTGAGCATTGCCACAGGAAAAAATGTCTCGTCATAGTCAATACCATAACGTTGACGATACCCCTTGACAACCAGACGGGCTTTATAGGTCTCCACCTTTCCGTCTGCGCCCCTCTTCCTTTTGAAGACCCATTTACACACAATGGGTTTAACCCCTTCAGGTGGGTCAACCAATGTCCATACATCATTGACCTTCATGGACTCCATTTCGGATTTCGTGGCTTCAAGTCATTTCTCGGAATCAGATCTCTGCATTGCATCCATATAGGTGATCGGATCCTCATTATTCTCATCAAGTTCGATGGGATCATCGTTCCGGACCAAGAAACTGTAGTATCTGTCCGGCTGACGTGGTACTCTACCAGATCGCCTTAATGGTGCAGGTATATTGAGCTCCAGATATGATCTAATCATATCCGACTCAGGTTCAGCTATTGGTGTCGGTCCTTCTACCTGTTGAACTTCATCAAGTTCAACCTTAGAGGCAATGGTTCCTTCACCAAGGAACTCCTTTTCTAAAAAGATTGCCTTAAGGCTGACGAACACCTTTTGTTCATCAGCATGGTAGAAAAAATATCCTTTTATCTCTTTGGGGTACCCTATGAATGAGCATTTGTCAGACCTAGGTCCAAGTTTGTCTGTGACTAATCGTTTGACATAGGCCGGGCACCCCCAGACCCTAAGGTGTGAAAGTACTGACTTACACCCTGTCCATATCTCATATGGAGTCTTAATTACAGACTTACTTGGAACCCTATTTAACAGATAACAGGTCGATTCGAGTGCATATCCCCAGAAGGATATCGATAAGCTAGCAAAATCCATCATGGATCGGACCATATCTAACAGAGTCTGATTCCTCCTTTCAGACACACCATTATACTGTGGTATTCCTGGAGGAGTCCATTGGGAGAGAATCCCATTCTCTCCTAGATATGTGAGAAATTCACTAGAAAGATATTCTCCTCCTTGATTAGATCGAAGAGTTTTAATACTCTTCCCAGTTTGTTTTTCTACTTCACTTCGGAATCGTTTGAACATTTCAAATGAATCCGACTTATGTTTCATCAGATAGACATATCCATATCGGGATAGGTCATCCATGAAAGTTATGAAGTAGAAATATCCACCTCTAGCATTGGTGCTCATGGGCCCGCATACATGAGTATGTACTAGGCCCAAGAGCTTAGTAGCTCTCTCATCTTTTTCAGTAAAAGGTGACTTGATCATTTTACCAAGAAGACAGAACTCACAGGTTGGAAGTGATTCACAATCACTGACTTTGAGGATTCTCTCTTGAGTCAATCTGTTTATTCTGTTCTTGTTTATATGACCTAGCCTACAGTGCCAAAAGTAGATATCTGACATACTATCTAATCTAGGGTGCTTGCCACTAGAATAGACTCTTATCAGGCTTGATCTTTTTGATCTGGCTTTGCACTGATGTCCCAGCCTGAACTTGCACCTTCTTCACTTTCTTCTTCTTGTTCTTCTTCCTTTCTCAAAGGGTCGAGAACCAGAAGACGAACCTCCCACTGAGTTCACTGACTCCTTGTGAAGTTAGTGATCCTTCTCAAAGTTCTGAAGCAACCCCAGTAATCCATGGTAGTTTACTTCAGGCTTTGTCATTCTATAATGAGTGAGGAATGGGAGATAAGACTTGGGCAACGAGTTCAGTATTGCATCTTTCCCAAGCTGCTCATGCAAGGAAAAGCTGAGCTTGCTCAATCGTTCCATAAGCTCGATCATGTACAATACATGATCAGTGACAGAGGCACCATCCCGTATTTTGGCGTTGAAGATGGCACAACTAGTCTTGTGCCTCTCGACGTCATCGGATGTGCCAAAGGCATCCTCCAACACTTGAAGCATGTCCTTTGGCTGAGTCATCTCAAATCTGCGACTGAACTCGTCGCTCATAGCAGCCAGCATGATACAGCGCACCGTGGTCCGGTCACTAAGCCACTTCTGGTAAGTGTCTTTGACTGTTCCACGTGCATTGACAGCTGGCTCCTCAGGTGCAGGATCCATTATCACATATAGGATCCGTTCATGCTCTAGAACTATCTTCAACTTTCGGTACCAGCTACCGAAGTTGGGTCCCACCAACTTGTCCAACAATGATCGGAGCGTTAGGGAAGTGGCCATATTTGCACAAAGGAGAACCATAACCTAATTAGTAATTGATTCATTAAACCTAAAGATTTGGACTTTAATCAAAAAGTTTCTCCCACTATTTTATTCGAATTGGTAGCCTCTACCTCCAATTCGAGGAATTATCCTAATTCCTTAGTGGGTACTAGAATCCACTTAGATTGCACAAAGGCCCAACTTTGGTTGGCCAACCCATGTACATCTAAGGGTAGGTTCATAACCAATTGTTTCTCTAAATAATTTCTAGTAATTTTAATTTTACCCCAGAAACCTAATCAGTAGGCTTTGGCCTCCACTGTAAGGATCCAGTTAGGTCCAACCATTAACATGATCATACTTGGTGTATCTAACCAACGAATGATTAAGCCCAACTTTGGTTGGCCTCACCTAACCACCATTAGAGAGACACTTCCAAGTCGTCATATGAATGAGTGATAATTTCATTAGTCAACAAGTACCAGGCCTTTGGGTCTGCATTGATTATTGAGTTAATGGACTCATTATCAAACACCTTAATGGGAGGCAATGACTCAGTTATCTCCATAACTTTATCATTTTAAGGACCTAATAATTTTAGAAGATTTAAATAATATAGAGGATGAGGTCAGATGAACCAGCTTATCATGATCCTCCACTGGCTTCATCAAGTCAGCTTAAAGGAGACCATTAAAAGGGCTGGTCTAGGAGCACCTAAATCAGTCACACTGATTTACCTAGCTGACATGGGTCAGCTCGAATAGTCAAGTGATCCGATCCAAACATAATTTCACCAAGAGGCCAGGTAAGTTCGATCAGTGGGAGGGTCTGCCAAAGCTTGCCTTAGACACCATCAGAAATGGCCAGGTAAGCGGGCTCCCAATTAAAAACCACCGGTCTGGTTACCTTAGACACCAACTGGTTTAATTAGTTTCGATTAGATCAACCTAACAGTTCGTGCTAGACCGCTTAGCCAAGAATCAAGTCCATTTGGTTCTCGTTAAAGACATGAACTTGACCAACTACAACTATTGTAATTGATCTAGAGAATCCTTGACCTAATCTAAGACAACAATTGATTAGATTTAGTCAATTCTCTAATTAAGTCCATCTTTAATCTAACATAGGTCTAACCCAATTAATGGACCTAATTCCCACTAACCTATTAACCCAATATGTTATGATTTGTGTCTTAGGTTCTTCAATTCACAATCCTAGAACCTAATCAAACAACTTCTTAATTCTTAATTAAGTTTTGGGCTGAGGGTTGGATTCGACTTTTCAAAAAATAATTTTTATATTTGTAAAATAATTTTACAATATGATTCTACCAATCATATTGCATGTTTGATTCATAATCAAGATACAAGTGAATTAAATATGAAACTACTTTAGATCTAATCTAAACAGGTTCATGTAATTGAAACAATTTCAACTTTAAACAATTTCTTTGCACAAAAATTATTAACAAAGAGATTTATTTTAGATTTAAATATCTTTTAAATCTAGTAAATTATAAATTTAATCTAGATCATATCTAATAAATTTATGATTAAAGATAGATCTACACAAACTAGGACAACCTTTGCACTGTAAGGGGTAAACCTTACAGCAGGACAACCTTACAGTTTGTAATTGATCTAAAATTTTAATTTAGATTTAATAATCAGATTATAATTAGATCTAATCTAAGAAATAATATAATATGTTATAATAATCATGTAATAAAGAATCTAGGCTCTGATACCAATTATAGGAACCAGATCTAGGGTTTCAGGGTTAGATCTTGAAATTTTTTCAAAGATCATACAGCGGAAGACTAAAATAAATCAAAATTTATTTTTTTTTTTAAAATCAGAAAATTCTTAGATCTAAGATTCTATTATATGATTTATTAACATGGCATTAGATCAGAAATTAAAATATATAAATGTAGCATGAACTACAATGTTTCTATACCATATCTAATGTATGTATTAACAATAGATTAGATCTATTACCTTGCAAGTTAGATGCTCTAACCTCGCTGATCCGGGCTTAAGGATGATGTTGCAAGCCGCACACGTCCGGCCTCTAGGAGTCATCCACACGAGCCCACGAATCTCGATCAGAAGTCCTGCTTCAGGAAATCAGCACAGTATGCTAGTACTGCGCTGATCCTTCTTTGATGGTTGATCAGGTGCCTCCTTCTTCTTGATTTGGACTCTTCCAAAGATGAAAAGTAAAGGAGGAGTTTCAGATCTGAGACTCTCAGGAAAACTCAAGATGGAGGGAGGAAAGATATGAAAACAAAAAACCCTAGAAGAAGACCCTCTTCTTCTTCACGTTTTTCTCTCTAGACACCCTAACTTGCATCTTTTATATCTCCACGACCCAAAGGTTTTCTCTTGATTTTTGGATGGACAAAGGTCTCTCAAATCTCTATCTTCTCCTAAAATTTCATGAAGAAACTCATTTATAATAGAGAGATATGATAGAGTCCTTGTCTAGGTCAAACACCTAGTCAAGGCTTATCCAAACATGGCAAGTTAAGGGCGCCCAACTCTTGAGCACCTCCTCCATATTTTCATGCATGGATCAAGAAAAGGGTGCACAATGTATACCCTAAAAGCAAAAATTCAAAAAAAATTTGGATAAATTCGGTGCAAAATTGAAAGAGTTTTGGATTTCTAAAACTCTATCTCATAGAATTCGAAATCCAAACTTATTCCTTTTGATTTGATCCAAACCACCTTCCATGTAAGAAAGAAGAGAAACCTTTTGTGAACGTGGGAGAGACCTGGGAGAGGGCTTTTTTCGCACAAATAAGTA
>NC_026001.2:85834174-85979725 GCF_000442705.2 Elaeis guineensis | reverse complement strand
TGTCTGCCACAGTATGCTGCTTGGAACTCTTCCAGCAGATGGCTCCACCATTCAGAGTAAAGATATAACCGGACACACTCCTGCTGTCATCATGGTCAGATTGGAAGCTAGAGTCTGTGAACCCCACAAGTTTCAGATCTGACTTGCCATAAACCAACCATTGGTCCTTAGTATTTCTCAAATACTTAAGGATGGCTTTAACCACTTTTCAGTGATTTTTCTCCAGGATCAGATTGGTATCTACTCACTACTCCTAGTGAGTATGCCACATCTGGTTTTGTACATGTCATGGCGTACATGATAGATCCCACGGCTGAAGCATATGGGACTCTACTCATACGCTCTCTCTCTTCAGGAGTTTGTCGGACAATCCTTCTTAGAGAGAGAAATTTCTTGGCCTATCGTAGATAGCCTTTCTTGGAATTCTCCATGCTGAACCTCTTCAGCACAGTATCTATGTACATGGACTGGGATAACCCAAGCATCCTTTTAGATCTATCCCTATAGATCTTCATCCCTAGGATGTAGGATGCTTCACCCAAGTCCTTCATGGAGAACTGTGATGACAACCAAACTTTTATTCCCTGTAGTGCGGGGATGTCATTCCCGATTAAGAGAATGTCATCCACGTACAAGACAAGGAATACCACAACTGGACCAATTGTCCATTTATAGATGCAAGGCTCTTCTCCATTCTTAATGAAGCCATACGTTTTGATCACCTTATCAAAATGCATGTTCCAACTCCGAGAAGCTTGCTTCAGTCCATAAATGGATCTCTGAAGCTTGCACACCTTAGACTCATCTGTGGATGTAAACCCCTCAGGTTGTATCATATACACCTCTTCAGTCAGCTCTCCATTCAGGAAAGCTGTCTTTACATCCATCTGCCAGATCTCATAATCCAGATGGGCAGCTATTGCAAGCATTATCCGAATGGATTTGAGCATTGCCACAGGAAAAATGTCTCGTCATAGTCAATACCATAACGTTGACGATACCCCTTGACAACCAGACGGGCTTTATAGGTCTCCACCTTTCCGTCTGCGCCCCTCTTCCTTTTGAAGACCCATTTACACACAATGGGTTTAACCCCTTCAGGTGGGTCAACCAATGTCCATACATCATTGACCTTCATGGACTCCATTTCGGATTTCGTGGCTTCAAGTCATTTCTCGGAATCAGATCTCTGCATTGCATCCATATAGGTGATCGGATCCTCATTATTCTCATCAAGTTCGATGGGATCATCGTTCCGGACCAAGAAACTGTAGTATCTGTCCGGCTGACGTGGTACTCTACCAGATCGCCTTAATGGTGCAGGTATATTGAGCTCCAGATATGATCTAATCATATCCGACTCAGGTTCAGCTATTGGTGTCGGTCCTTCTACCTGTTGAACTTCATCAAGTTCAACCTTAGAGGCAATGGTTCCTTCACCAAGGAACTCCTTTTCTAAAAAGATTGCCTTAAGGCTGACGAACACCTTTTGTTCATCAGCATGGTAGAAAAAATATCCTTTTATCTCTTTGGGGTACCCTATGAATGAGCATTTGTCAGACCTAGGTCCAAGTTTGTCTGTGACTAATCGTTTGACATAGGCCGGCACCCCCAGACCCTAAGGTGTGAAAGTACTGACTTACACCCTGTCCATATCTCATATGGAGTCTTAATTACAGACTTACTTGGAACCCTATTTAACAGATAACAGGTCGATTCGAGTGCATATCCCCAGAAGGATATCGATAAGCTAGCAAAATCCATCATGGATCGGACCATATCTAACAGAGTCTGATTCCTCCTTTCAGACACACCATTATACTGTGGTATTCCTGGAGGAGTCCATTGGGAGAGAATCCATTCTCTCCTAGATATGTGAGAAATTCACTAGAAAGATATTCTCCTCCTTGATTAGATCGAAGAGTTTTAATACTCTTCCCAGTTTGTTTTTCTACTTCACTTCGGAATCGTTTGAACATTTCAAATGAATCCGACTTATGTTTCATCAGATAGACATATCCATATCGGGATAGGTCATCCATGAAAGTTATGAAGTAGAAATATCCACCTCTAGCATTGGTGCTCATGGGCCCGCATACATGAGTATGTACTAGGCCCAAGAGCTTAGTAGCTCTCTCATCTTTTTCAGTAAAAGGTGACTTGATCATTTTACCAAGAAGACAGAACTCACAGGTTGGAAGTGATTCACAATCACTGACTTTGAGGATTCTCTCTTGAGTCAATCTGTTTATTCTGTTCTTGTTTATATGACCTAGCCTACAGTGCCAAAAGTAGATATCTGACATACTATCTAATCTAGGGTGCTTGCCACTAGAATAGACTCTTATCAGGCTTGATCTTTTTGATCTGGCTTTGCACTGATGTCCCAGCCTGAACTTGCACCTTCTTCACTTTCTTCTTCTTGTTCTTCTTCCTTTCTCAAAGGGTCGAGAACCAGAAGACGAACCTCCCACTGAGTTCACTGACTCCTTGTGAAGTTAGTGATCCTTCTCAAAGTTCTGAAGCAACCCCAGTAATCCATGGTAGTTTACTTCAGGCTTTGTCATTCTATAATGAGTGAGGAATGGGAGATAAGACTTGGGCAACGAGTTCAGTATTGCATCTTTCCCAAGCTGCTCATGCAAGGAAAAGCTGAGCTTGCTCAATCGTTCCATAAGCTCGATCATGTACAATACATGATCAGTGACAGAGGCACCATCCCGTATTTTGGCGTTGAAGATGGCACAACTAGTCTTGTGCCTCTCGACGTCATCGGATGTGCCAAAGGCATCCTCCAACACTTGAAGCATGTCCTTTGGCTGAGTCATCTCAAATCTGCGACTGAACTCGTCGCTCATAGCAGCCAGCATGATACAGCGCACCGTGGTCCGGTCACTAAGCCACTTCTGGTAAGTGTCTTTGACTGTTCCACGTGCATTGACAGCTGGCTCCTCAGGTGCAGGATCCATTATCACATATAGGATCCGTTCATGCTCTAGAACTATCTTCAACTTTCGGTACCAGCTACCGAAGTTGGGTCCCACCAACTTGTCCAACAATGATCGGAGCGTTAGGGAAGTGGCCATATTTGCACAAAGGAGAACCATAACCTAATTAGTAATTGATTCATTAAACCTAAAGATTTGGACTTTAATCAAAAAGTTTCTCCCACTATTTTATTCGAATTGGTAGCCTCTACCTCCAATTCGAGGAATTATCCTAATTCCTTAGTGGGTACTAGAATCCACTTAGATTGCACAAAGGCCCAACTTTGGTTGGCCAACCCATGTACATCTAAGGGTAGGTTCATAACCAATTGTTTCTCTAAATAATTTCTAGTAATTTTAATTTTACCCCAGAAACCTAATCAGTAGGCTTTGGCCTCCACTGTAAGGATCCAGTTAGGTCCAACCATTAACATGATCATACTTGGTGTATCTAACCAACGAATGATTAAGCCCAACTTTGGTTGGCTCACCTAACCACCATTAGAGAGACACTTCCAAGTCGTCATATGATGAGTGATAATTTCATTAGTCAACAAGTACCAGGCCTTTGGGTCTGCATTGATTATTGAGTTAATGGACTCATTATCAAACACCTTAATGGGAGGCAATGACTCAGTTATCTCCATAACTTTATCATTTTAAGGACCTAATAATTTTAGAAGATTTAAATAATATAGAGGATGAGGTCAGATGAACCAGCTTATCATGATCCTCCCACTGGCTTCATCAAGTCAGCTTAAAGGAGACCATTAAAAGGGCTGGTCTAGGAGCACCTAAATCAGTCACACTGATTTACCTAGCTGACATGGGTCAGCTCGAATAGTCAAGTGATCCGATCCAAACATAATTTCACCAAGAGGCCAGGTAAGTTCGATCAGTGGGAGGGTCTGCCAAAGCTTGCCTTAGACACCATCAGAAATGGCCAGGTAAGCGGGCTCCCAATTAAAAACCACCGGTCTGGTTTACCTTAGACACCAACTGGTTTAATTAGTTTCGATTAGATCAACCTAACAGTTCGTGCTAGACCGCTTAGCCAAGAATCAAGTCCATTTGGTTCTCGTTAAAGACATGAACTTGACCAACTACAACTATTGTAATTGATCTAGAGAATCCTTGACCTAATCTAAGACAACAATTGATTAGATTTAGTCAATTCTCTAATTAAGTCCATCTTTAATCTAACCATAGGTCTAACCCAATTAATGGACCTAATTCCCACTAACCTATTAACCCAATATGTTATGATTTGTGTCTTAGGTTCTTCAATTCACAATCCTAGAACCTAATCAAACAACTTCTTAATTCTTAATTAAGTTTTGGGCTGAGGGTTGGATTCGACTTTTCAAAAAATAATTTTTATATTTGTAAAATAATTTTACAATATGATTCTACCAATCATATTGCATGTTTGATTCATAATCAAGATACAAGTGAATTAAATATGAAACTACTTTAGATCTAATCTAAACAGGTTCATGTAATTGAAACAATTTCAACTTTAAACAATTTCTTTGCACAAAAATTATTAACAAAGAGATTTTATTTTAGATTTAAATATCTTTTAAATCTAGTAAATTATAAATTTAATCTAGATCATATCTAATAAATTTATGATTAAAGATAGATCTACACAAACTAGGACAACCTTTGCACTGTAAGGGGTAAACCTTACAGCAGGACAACCTTACAGTTTGTAATTGATCTAAAATTTTAATTTTAGATTTAATAATCAGATTATAAATTAGATCTAATCTAAGAAATAATATAAATATGTATAAATAATCATGTAATAAAGAATCTAGGCTCTGATACCAATTATAGGAACCAGATCTAGGGTTTCAGGGTTAGATCTTGAAATTTTTTCAAGATCATACAGCGGAAGACTAAAATAAATCAAAATTTATTTTTTTTTTTAAAATCAGAAAATTCTTAGATCTAAGATTCTATTATATGATTATTACATGGCATTAGATCAGAAATTAAAATATATAAATGTAGCATGAACTACATGTTTCTATACCATATCTAATGTATGTATTAAACAATAGATTAGATCTATTACCTTGCAAGTTAGATGCTCTAACCTCGCTGATCCAGACTTAAGGATGATGTTGCAAGCCGCACATACGTCCGGCCTCTAGAAGTCATCCACACGAGCCCACGAATCTCGATCAGAAGTCCTGCTTCAGGAAATCAGCACAGTATGCTAGTACTGTGCTGATCCTTCTTTGATGGTTGATCAGGTGCCTCCTTCTTCTTGATTTGGACTCTTCCAAAGATGAAAAGTAAAAGGAGGAGTTTCAGATCTGAGATGCTCTCAGAAAACTCAAGATGGAGGGAGAAAAGATATGAAAACAAAAAATCCTAGAAGAAGACCCTCTTCTTCTTCACGTTTTTCTCTCTAGACATCCTAACTTGTATCTTTTATATCTCCATGACCTAAAGGTCTTTCTCTTTGATTTTTGGATGGTACAAAGTCTCTCAAATCTCTATCTTCCCCTAAAATTTTATGAAGAAACTCATTTTATACAAAGAGATATGATAGAGTCCTTATCTAGGTCAAATACCTAGTCAAGGCTTATCCAAACATGGCAAGTTAAGGGGCGCCCAACTCTTGAGCACCTTCTCCATATTTTCATGCATGGATCAATAGCAAAGGGTGCACAATGTATACCCTAATAGCTATGAAAATTTCAAAAAAAATTTGGATAAATTCGGTGCAAAATTGAAAGAGTTTTGGATTTCTAAAACTCTATCTCATAGAATTCGAAATCCAAACTTATTCCTTTTTGATTTGATCCAAACCACCTTCCATGTAAGGAAGAAGGGAGAAAACCTTTTGTGAACGTGGGAGAGACCTGGGAGAGGGCTTTTTTCGCACAAAATAAGTAGAGATTGGCGTTGAATAAGAGAGAGGGTGTGGGGAAGGCTTATGTGGCGCAAGGTGGAATCCTAGTCTTACTAGGATTCTATCTTATGACTTATTTTAATTTGATTTTTCAAACCAAATCAAACCAAAATTAGATGAACCTAATTAAAATAGGTATTAACTTAATTAAAAACCTAATTTAATTAGATTAAATTAGATTTAAATTAGATTTAATTTTCTAATCAAATTAGAAATTAGATTGACCCAAGTCCTAGTTGAACTAGGACTAGTTTTTTCTTGCACTTGGCTTATCCAATAAACCAATTGGACTTGATCCAATCAAGCCCAAACTAAATTTAATTAAATCATATTTAATTAGACTTAATCTCAGCCCATTGGCTTAATCAAATTAAGCCAATTAGCAATCGAATTGCTAATCGATCCTCCTGCAACACTTGCACTGGGTTAAATGTCAATCGTATTGATCATTTAACCCTAGAACGATTCTTAATCATTGATCAACCATCCGATCGGATTATGAACTCTAATGTGTGTGACCTCATAGGTCCGAACCTAAGCCGGTAGCACAGAAATAAATTTCTGTACCAATCAAAGTGACCATCTAGCAATGGTACCCGACGATCGGATAGGTCGAATGTGTAGAACAACATCCTTAGAACTCATGTGGATATAGTTTTCATATAATTCATCTCCTTGACCAAAATGATCATAGGACACCCCAGAGTTCAACTGTCAACTCTGATCATGTTGTCCACATTGTATTTCAAAATATCAAATCCATCTGATGGATTATCCTGGCCAAGGTTTTTCTAAATTGAAATACAGCGACTCATTCTTCTCCAACTCTTGGAGTGGTCAATCCCATCTCGATCACACTCTGACTTCACAAGTACTTGACCGTGCTCAGAAGCCTTCCGTCCCTGAATTAGAAATTCAGTTAGTCCAGTACCAAAGCACAGTGAGTTGCTTGCAAGTCACTGAGGCGATCTCAAGTCTAAGGGACACTTATACCTATATCCCATCAGAGACATTCTCGACAGCAGAATGCTCTGGAGTTGGTCACGTTCCATGATGATGTACCCTTACATCTCACCTATATGCCATACCAGTGTCTCCACACTCCTTGGTTAAGAGGACAACCAACCCATATGGCCTACAGCGATCTATGCTTGATAGAAGCTGTCGTCCTTATTAACAGCCTATCATTTGGTCGTGAACAATTTTAAGGACTAATCGATAAATCCTCTCTTTATCGAACTTAAATAGTCTTAAGGACTTCATCATAACAACGGAGTTCATTAGAAGATGAAAGCTTATGATGAAGATGCCAAATATATTTTATTTATTAACAAATCAATTACAATACTTGGTTGCTCAACCGTCAACAGCTTGACGATTGGCTTTTTGGGATACATTTTCCAACAAAAATAACTACATATAAAGAGTTCAGCATTTACTTATTGATCTCTAATTGGAATCAGCCAAAAACCAAGAACATTTAGGTTTACTTGATCTATTGAAGAGCTTATCCATAGCAGTAGCCTAAGTTGTGACAAGAAAAGAAGAAGAGAAGGAAGGGAAACAAAGAAGGAGGAGAAAGAAAAAGAAAGAGGAGACCAGAGATATCCCATTTTCTTTCTTTCTTTCTTTCTTTTTCTTTCTATTTTCCAACCCACTTGCACACCCATAGAAATGTTGGGGAATCTCTCAAGAGTATGGAATACAGATCCCTACCAAAGAATGCAACACCGATGATGATGTCGACACCACAAGAGGAAGGATGAAGAAAGAAGTATAAAACATAATCAAATAATATGGATTAGCTCAAGACCTACCTCCATGAGGTATGCAAACTTCACTATGAGAGAAATCCATAAATACAAGAGGAGATCATAAACTCTCAACACTCATACACCAATCTCTCAATAAGAAGCACATATTTCTCACAAAAACTCTCAAAACTCTTAAAGAAATGCTTTAACTACTATAAACTTTATAATCCAATCATAGAGCTTATCGTGAGCTTTTTATAGAGCCTAAGAACACCTAAAATGGATAAGAAATTACCAAGTTATGCTCATTTGAACCAGAACGACTCTCAACCATCTGATCGCCATTCTGATGCGTAAATACCATTGATCTCTGTATTTTCTTGTTGGCTCGTGCACCAGATCTATGTCTCCATAGTAACCCTAGCATGCTCCAATCATCAACCATCCGATCGCACCAATCGGATGGTCTAGAAGCCTCCCGCCACAAATATTGGTCCAATGGTCGGTTCAAGGCATCGTAATCGGTTCAGTGGTCGGTTTAGCACCAATTCAGGCCAGTTCAGTCCGATTCAATTGGCTTTCAATCGATTCTCTACTAGTTCAGTTAGTTTACTATTGGTTCTTCATCTGTTCACCTCCAAATTAGTCAATTCACCTCTGGTTCGGAACGAATTGAGCTCAGTCTTGTGATTTCTCCACCTATCTTTGAGTCTTGGGCTTCTGTTAACCAATCAAGATCGAATTCAAGGCATCGAACTCTACAAATCTCCACTTCGACTCAACATTCAGCCTCTACATAGATTTGAGAGCTTATGAATGCTCTCACCCTCATGCCTTAGGGCAAATGCTTGGTTACTTATGGATGGGTAGATATGGAAGTCGAGCCAGGCTGCTCGATCCCATCTCCATTATGTGCTGTGACTTGCTTGATTTGAAACCTACTAGGGATAGCTTTATGTGGTAATAAGAACTTTAATCTGTGATATCACCTATCATCCTCCTGGACCTTCCATCTCGTGCCTAATCCACTTGCATCTGGAGCTCCACCTCGTGCTGAGCTTCCTATCAAGAGATAATGTCCTCCATATTTTTTTTTCTTTCAAGACAATCCTAATGCCACACACAAGCTTCAGGACTCTAGCATCAGCTCCCCATCTGTAGTTGCTTGAATCCAATTTGCTCAATGAAATCAGATTACTCTTAAAGCTGGATATGTATCAAATCTCACCCAACTTTATCACTGCTTCATCATGTGTCTGCAAGCTAACTATCTCAATGCCCTTGATCATATAGTTCGATCCATTCGATAAATAAATAGTACCCTCACTGCTCTTTAGAAAGTCAAATAGTTTTTTCTATAACAAACATTATGCGAGCAAGTTGAATCTAAAATTCACTAAAGAGAAAAAGTAGATACCTCAGCAGAGACCATATACAAATCATCAGTCTTGTTAATGTCGCTACTATGGACCACTACTATAGTAGCTTTCGTTCGATCTTTGAGCTATAGGCAATCTTTGACCCGATACCCCAATTCATCACACCAGTAGTATCTAATCTTGTTGGAATCTCTCAACTTGGATCTGGACCACCCACCATGCAATCCTTTGTCACTTCATCCTTTGCAACCCCCACCTCCAGTCACCGCTAAAGTTGAGTAGCTGCCTAAACTCGAGGCTCGATTCTCTTAACTAAGAACCTCATTCTAGAGAAGTACAGAAGTGACATCATCTATCTTGATGGTGCTCTTTCTCACACAAAGAGCAGTTACTAAAGATTCAAAGGAAGGAGGAAGTGACAAAAGCAAGATCAATGCCCTGCTCTTCTCCTCAACCTTCTCATCAATGCTGAGAAGATCAGTGAGGATCTTCTGAAAGTTGCTGAGATACTCCTATACATTTTGCCCCTTACTTATCCATAGCTGGTAGAATAATTTTCAGAGGAAGAGAGCATTGGTGAAAGTCTTCATCATGCACATCTCCTTGAGCTTTGACCACATCACTATCGGAGAAGTCTTGCCAAGCACATGGATCACCATATCATTCATCAAGTACAAGCGAATTATACTCACCGTCTGCATCTGGAGCCACTTTCAATCTTTTTATTCCATGATAGTCGGCTTCTCTTCACACAAGAGAGCATCAATCAACCCTTGTTGGATGAGCATATCCTTCACCCTGATTTGCCATGGAGAGAAATTATTCTTTCCATCAAATCGATTGACTTCTATCTTGATTGAGTCTATCTTCTCTATTTTCTCCAACCTCGATCAATACCTCCATAATTTGGACAACCCCATACTCTGATACCACTTGTTGGAGAATCCGTCATGAGTATGAAATATGGATCCCCACCTAAGAATGCAATGCTGATGATGATGTTGACACCATAAGAGGAAGGATGAAAAAAGAAGTACAAAATATAACCAAATAATATGGATTGGCTCAAGGACTAACTTCATGAGGCATTTAAACTTCACTTTGAGAGAAATCTATAAATACAAGAGGAGATCACAAACTCTCAATTTTTATATACCAATCTCTCAATAAAAAGCACACATTCCTTATAAAAACTCTCAAAATCTTTAAAGAGACACTTCAGCCACTGCAAACTCTACCATCAAGTTGTTGAGCTCGTCACAAGCTTTTTATAGAATCTAAGAACACCTAAAATGGATAAGAAATCACCAAGTTATACTCATTTGAACTGGAATAACTCACAGTTGTTTGATCGCCATTCTGATGCACAGATGCCATTGATCGTCACATTTTTTCACTGGCCCGTGCACCAGATCCATGTCTCTATAGTAGCCCTTATGCGCTCCAATCGTTAGCCATCCAATCGCATCGATTGGATGGTATAGTAGCCTCCTACCATAAATATTGGTCCAGCAGTCGATTCAGGATGCTGTAACTGGTACGGTCGGTTCAGCACCAATTTAGGCTAGTTCAATCTAGATCAATCTGATTCAGCCCAGTTCAATTGGTTTTCAATCAGTTCTTCACTAGTTTAGTTGGTTTACTGCTGGTTCTTCATTGGTTCACCTCCAAATTGGTCGGTTTACCTCTGATTCGAATCTAATTGAGCTCAATCTTGTGATTTCTCTATCTATCCTTGAGTCTTGGGCTTCTATTAACCAAACAAGGTCAAATTTGAGGCATCAAACTCAACAAGAAACACATAGAGATGAAAGTGGGAGGGCATAGGAGAGATAGAGCGGCAAGAAAGAGAGCATAGAGAGAGCATTGGGAAGAGAGGTGAGTGCAAGGGAGATAGAGGGGGGGAGAGAGAGAGCAAGCGTGAGAGATAGAGAGTGAGAGAAAGCACATAGGAGATAGAGAGTAAGAGAAAATTGGAGTTTTGTTCGGAGAGTGGAAACAGGGAGGGTTCCCCCCCATGTGGCAGCGTGAAATGGGCCTTATGCCAGGCCGGGTCTGATAGGATAACCTCCCATTCCTGACATCCACTGAATCCTCCCAGTTTGACATGCTAGTGGTTTTGAAATAGGTTGCAATGTCTCTTTAGCTGCCCAAGGGTAGCGGTGTCTTAGGGCTCGTCATTGTTGGAATGCGTAAGCGATTTCATGCATGTATTTTAAAATTTTTTTGAATAAATTACAGCGAAAGATAATTAGATTAATCAAATTAATCTAACATGTATATGATCTAATTATCAAATCAACCTACTCTAGGATCTATGATATGATATATTGCATATAAAATCTAAAAAATACTGAAGATAAAATCAGTATGCATGCATGTGAGCAATAGATCATATCTACTTCTAATATGAGTTTAAAACTCGATACCTTTATGTGGGTCGATGATCATCACTGCTGAAAGATGTGGTAGAAAGAGTTTTCATTGGTTTCTCGCAGCCGCACATACGTCTGGCCTCTACGGAAAGTCCACTCGAAGCTCCGATCTGATCGATCTTCTCGAGAGTGATAGCTCGCAAAGACTTTCTTCTTGATTGATCTGGATCCTTTCTTTAAATCTCTAAAATCTTTTTAGAGGTTGAAGATAATCATCTGGAGGAGATGAGGATGTAAAAGAAAAAAAGAAAAAAAAAAATAATATTTCTTCATATTTTTCTCTCTTCCCAAACCTTGAGGACCAAAACCCTAGAAATCAGCTTTTGCACTAAGCCAAATAGAGAGGACTCTCCTCCTCTTTTTCACTCCATGGAACCATGCCCCAAAACCTCCTCACATAGAAAACTCCTTCTCTACTATCTTACATGCATAAAAGAAACAAATAAAGTCCTTTTTATAGGCTTGTAATAAGGTTGGGATGAGGAGTCCTAGAAATCTTGGACTCTTCCAAGAGATATCACCTCCTCACAATCCCACATTCAAAACATATGAAAAAAATATGGGATGCCCTTCTCATATTTTTTTATGGTAAATTAGTTCTCTATCTAATCTCCCACAAAAAATCTCCTCAAAATATCATACATATAAAGAGAAAAAAATAAGTTGGTGTGAAGAGGTTGATTTAGATGAGAATAGATTTCTTGATAAGGAATATTTTAAAATCCAGTTTCAAAACCTTTCTTTTATCAAAACCAAATCAGGTTTGGATGTGAGATAGAGAGGGAGAAGAACTCTTTGGCATGAAAAAATCTCACACAAAAACTATTTGTCCATGGAGATAGATGGCATGCAAAGTGGGTTGGCACAAGGGAGAAGAGTCCTATTCCAATAAGGACTCTTAATTTCATTATTTGAATCTAAATCAAATCACATCTGGTTTAGCCCAAATAAAATATATAAAATTTAATCTAATTAAGTTTATAAATTTTTAATCAAATTTTAATCAAATTAAAAATTGATTGAATCAAAGTCCTGATCAAATCAGGGACTATTCTCTCTTAGCGATTAGATCATCTCATAACCTAATCGGGTCAAACCTAATTGAATCCAATTCAATTAGAGTTTATGTAATCCATTTTGCTCAATCAAATTGAGCTAATCAGTAATATAATTATTAATTAATTTTTTATTAATTTACTAATACTTGATGAATTAATTTATTATAACTTTTGCATAAGGTTACCATCAATCGAATTGACAATTAAATCTTTGAACGATTCTCAATCGTTGATCAGCCATATGATCAGTTAGAAATTTTTTTTGAGTGTGATCTCATAGGTTCGAACCTAAATTGATAGCATAGAAATAACTTTCTAAGCCAATCGATATAACCATCTAGCAATGGTGACCCAATGTTCGGATAGATCGAATGAAGGTGAAGCAATATTCAAGAACCTATTGGCGTATAGTTATCGTACAATTCATCCCTTTGACCCTCATGCTCGAGGATGACATAGAATTTAACTGTCAATCCTAAATAAGTCATCCCATTATATTTTAATCTTTTTCAAATCCATCACATGGATTATCTGAGCTCAGATTTTGCTAAATTGAAATACATTGATACATTAACTCCTACTAATTCGGAGGGGTCAAATCCATCTTGACTCATGCACCAACTTGACAAGTACTTGACTGCACCCAAAAATCTTTTATCACTAAATTATAAACTCAAATAGTCTGGTATCAAAGTACAATGAGTTGCTTGTAAGTCACCGTGGTGATCTCAGATTGGAGGGATACTTATACCATACCCTTCGCGAGCTACCTTTGACAGCAGAGTGCTCCACAGTTGGTTATGTTCAGTGATGATATACTCCTACATCTCACCTATATGCCATACCAGTGTCTTCATACCATTTGGTTATGAGGACAACCAACGTATATGGCACACAATAACCTACACTTGATATCACTATCATCTTAGTAATAGTGCATCGTTTGGTCATGAACCAATTTAAGGACTATGCGGTAAATCCTCTTTTATCGATCAAAGTAGTCCTAAGGACTTCATCACAATATAGGAGTTCATTAGAAGACATAACTTTTGTGATGAATAAGGTCAAATAACTTTTATTATTTATCAATTTATATACATTTATAATTAGTACAATTATCAAACAATTGACTTTAGGATACATTTTTCAATAACTTCCACTTGGACTAAAGCCAATCAGTATAGTATCATATATCCATCTTCAATTTATCATCTCAGAACTCTTAGATATCGAGGTTTTAGTAAATGGATTGATCAAGTTCTCCTTTCTGTTAATCTTCTAAAGATTGACGTCACCTTAACAAATTTTTCGAATTAGGTGATAGCGATGCAAAATGCTTGGTAAGCTTATTGGATTTTGGCTCCAAAGTATAAGCTATGGCTCCAGTGCTATACAATACAGCAGGACCATCATCGAAGGGTACCACTTCTAGCTTGTCAGTAAACTTGTATAATCACATAGCTTTCTTGTAAGCATCGAATGCTCCAATGCATTCTACCTTACAATTTGAATTTGGCTATATTTTTTTATTTGAAACTTTTTCAGCAGATTACTCCATTATTTAGGATAAAGATTTATTCTGATATATTTTTGTTATTATTATATCAAACTAAAAATTAAAGTCATACTTTATAAGTTTTAAGTCAGATTCTCCATAACCGAGTCACCGATCCTTTATATTTCTCAAATATCTAAGGATGTCCTACTAGTGATTCTAACTTGGATCTTGCAAGTATCCCCTCACTATCTTAGTGAGTATACCATATCTGATCTCATACATAGTACATGATAGAATAAATTTTACTCATAAACACCCTATGTATGTTGGACTGAAAAAATCCAAGTAGCCTCTTAGATCTATCTCTATAGATCTTCATCCCTAGGATGAGAGGTGCCTTTTTCCAAGTCCTTTATGGAAAATAATGATAATAATAAAACTTTTATTTCCGATAATGTAAGGAATATCATTCTCAATTAAGAGAATTTCATTCATATACAAAACAAAAAATACACTCACAGAACTATTAACCTATTTATATTTGCAGGATTCTTCTTCATTCTCAATGAAGCTATGCATTTTGATCATTTATCAAAATACACATTCCAACTCCAAAATATTTAGCATTATTTTAGGAGAAAATATCTCATTAAGATCAATACCATAATGTTAACAATATCCTTAGGCAACCAGATATGCTTTGTAGGTCTCACTATAAGAAAAGAGAGTTTTTATGATAAATTTTTTTATGATAAAAAAAATTTTCATCATAAATAAAGCTATTTACGATATTTCAAAATTTCTATCGTTAATAAAAAATTATTTATGATGATATTATATTTTTATCATAAATAAAAAAAATTAGTAATAAAAAAAAATTTATCATAAATATAATTAATTTGTGATGATTATTTTTATCATAAATAATAAAATATTATTTTAATTTAAAATTTTTAAATATTATCGATGAAAAATTTTTCATCGTAAATAATGCAAGTGTTTGCGACGAAAAGAGGTTTTCATCATAAATATCTATTATTTATGATAAAAATTTTTATCACTAATATTTGAAGAAAAATAATTACCTTATTTATGATGAAAATATCTTTTATATCATAAATAAAAATTATTAACGATAAAAATTTTATCGATAATATTTAAAAAAAAATTAAAAAATTAAAAAATTAAAGATTATTTATGATGCAAAGGTTACATCGTAGATAATAAAATATTTGTAATGAAAAAAAATACTTTTCATCACCAAATACTAATCATTTACGATGAATCTTTTTCATCACTAATATGTCAAAAAATAAAAAAAATTTAAAAATTCAAAAACTTCATGATTAGTGATGAAATAATTTTTATTATAAATAATTTAGATATTTGTGACAAATAATTTTATTACATCACTAATACTAAAATTTTGATGATGAAAATATTTCATTGCTAATAATAAAAAAATATAAATTTAAAAAATATAAATTATTTATGATAAAAATATTATATCATAAATAATCCCATATTTATGATAGAAATTTTATTTTTCATCACAAAATTATTGATTATTTATGATGAATATTTTTCATCGCTAATATATAAAAATAAAAAAAATTTAATTTTTAAAAACTAGACTATTAGCAATAAAAATATTTTTATCGTAAATAATCAAGGATTTTATGACAGAAAACAAGGTTTCTATCTCTAATAATCCTATTTTTACGATGAAACTTTTACATCGTTAATATTTAAAAAGTTTTAAAAATTTAAAAATAAAAGATTAGTTGCGATGAAAAGGTTACGTCATAAATAATCCATATTTATGATGGAATATCACTTATCCATCGTAAAATCCTTGATGATTTACGATAAAAATTTTTCATTGCTAATATGTGAAAAATAAAAAATTTTCAAATTTCAAAAACTCGACTATTAGCAATGGAAAAACTTATTTTCGTCGCTAATACATCTTTTTACGATGAAAATATTTCATCACTAATACTTAAAAAAATTTAAAAATAATAGATTAGTTACGATGAAAATATTACATCGTAAATAATATGTATTTATGATAAAAATAACAGATTAGATAAGCAAATTGAAACAAAGTCACCTAACATGCATCCTAGACAATGTGATCCAATTTAAATAATTTTTCTTTGGAAGACTTGGATCCCAATTCTAAACTCATTCTCATATAAATATTAAATAGTACTGTTCATTCAATTCTAAAAAAAACCAAACTTATATCTCTAAACTCTTTTTTATGTTTATGTTGGTTGCCCATCTTATATTATAACTTCACAATCATGGTCTAAAATATAAGTGGATTCTGACATGATAAAATGACGTATGAATCGTTGAGGTACCAATGGTGGAATCTTTAGAGGCAAGGACCACGCATGAATACTTGAGATACCTATCGTAAAACCTTTAGAGGCTAGTAAGGATTACAAAGTGTTTATCCTTTCAAAGTAATATATCTGATTAAATCAAAACTGGATAACGAAAATCCTATATCAATGATCCAAATCATTGGATGTAATCTACTATTTTAAAACAGCTTGTATATTTGAAGATCCCTAACCTATGCATCAAATGATCAAAAAATATATCTAATTTAATTTTATTTGGACTATTCAATTTTTGACTCGTAGATACATAAGTTAAGGATTAGAAATTATATGATTTTTCATGTGCAAGCAGCTTTGAGATATTAGATCACATTCAACGGCTTGAATCATTGATTTAGAACTTCTACTATAGAATTTTGATATGATCATATCTGAGTCCAAATACTATCGATTTGATCCAAATTTGGCTATATATATATATATATAAACATTCTATGGAAGATCCACCAACCAAGGAGTTAAGTTGCATCAGATGGCTCATATTTATTTTCTGATCCTAACTTGGCTATATATATATATAAACTTTCTATGGAAGACCCACCAACCAAAGAGTTAAATTGCATCATATGGCTCATGTTTATTTTCGTCACAATTTTTTTGAAAAAATGAAGAACTTTTTTTAGTAATTATTAGCGATGAAAATATTTTTCCATCGCTAATAACATAATTAACGATGCAAAGCTTTTTGTCTCAAATAAATTTTTTTGATGAAAAAAATTTTTTAGCGAGAAATTTTTTTTTTGACGGAAACTATTAGCGACGAAATTATTTCATCGTTAATAATATTATTAGAGACGAAATTTTTTCTTTCATCGTAAATAATATTTTTCAAGCAACTATTAGCGATGAAAATAAATTATTAGTGACGAAAATATTCATCGCTAATAGGTCGCATCCCGTCAAGTCCTATCCCGAAACCCATTTTCTTCCCCTCCCCCCCTGATTTTGCGTGAAAGTGGTCCCCCCTCCCCCTCTCTGTTCTCCCCCCTCCTCGCCGCATCTACCGTCCAGCCACCGCCGCATCCACCACTATCGCCGTCCGCCGCCGCAGTCGCTGTCGCCATCCATCGCCGTCCACTGGTAAGGTAAGGTTTTTTTTTTTTTTGGTGTTTTCTCGGGCGACCGATGGGCCATTGGGGATCTGGGAGATGCCGGTAGGGATGGGGCTGGGCCGGGCTGGCGGGGATGTGGCCGGGGCCTGTGGGGATGGGACCGGGTCGGGTTGGGCTGGCGGTGCCTGCGTCCACCGTCGGTGGTGTTTTCTTGGGCCACCGGTGGGCCGACAGGGATGGGGCCGAGCTGGGCCGGTGGGGATGGGGCCAGGGTCGGCGGGGATGGGGCTGGGCCGGGTCGGGCCGGGCCGGTGGGGAAGGGGATGGGGCCGGTGCTGACGGGGATGGGGTCGGGCCGGCGACGCCTGCGTCCGCCGTCGGTAAATTTTTTTTTTGGTATTTTCTCGAGCCATCGGGGGGCCCGGCAGGGATGGGGTCGGGCCGGGGCCGGTGGGGATGGGGCCGAGCTGGTGGGGATGAGACCGGGGCCTGCGGGGATGGGGTTGGGCCTGGCCAGCAGGGATGGGGTCGGGTCAGGCCGATGGGGATGAGGCTGTGGCCGATAGGGATGGGGCCAGGCTGGGTCGGGTCGGTGGTGCCTGTGTCCGCCGTCGGTAAGTTTTTTTTCTTTTCAGTATTTTCTTGGGCCATCGGGGGCCCGATGGGGATGGGGTCGGGGCTGGTGGGAATGGGGCCGGGCCAGGCCGGTGGGGATGAGGTCGGGGCCTGCGGGGATGGGGTCGGGTCGGGATGACGGTGCGGGCCGGGATGATGGTGCGGGCCGGGGTCGGTGGGGATGGAGCCCGATTGGGTCGGCGGGGATGAGGTCGGGGCCGACGGGGATGGAGCCGGGTCGGTGCGGGCCGGCGGCACCTGCGTCCGCCATCGGTAAGATTTTTTTTTGGTGTTTTCTCAAGCCATCGGGGGGCCGACAGGGATGGGGCCGGGGCCGGTGGGGATAGGGTCAGGTCAGGCCAGCGGTGGCGCTTGCGTTCGCCATCGTTAAGTTTTTTTTTTGATGTTTTCTTAGGCCATCGAGGGGCCGACGGAGATGGGGTCGGGCTGGGCTGAGCCGATGGGGATGGGGCTAGCACCAGTGGGGATGAAATTATTTGATTAATTATTTGATTAATTATATTTATTACATATTATTTTTAGTATTACTGTTGAAATTATTTAATTATTTGATTAATTATTTTTTCACTAACATAATGCACATTACTGTTACTTAGTATAATTTAATTATTTTATGTGCTATTTTTTATATTGTTGATATTATAATTAAATATAAAAAATATTTTTATTTTAAAAAAAACTCTATTAAAATTTTTGATGAAAAAATTTTAATATGGAGTTATTCTTTTTTGATAAATTAAAAATTCATCTTCGAATGCATATTCAAAGATGGTAGTTAAATTACATTGAGCCATAGATTTTCGTTCAAGAGTCGATTTTCATCGAGATCGACTCTTGGATATCTTATATTCGAGCTTTTTGAAATAATAATAATATTATTATTATTAATAGTTGATATTTTATTTTATTATGTGGTATTCAATGGTTATCTGTCCATTATTCTCTGAGTATATGATGGATAGGGTGCATAGGCACCATATTCAGATCGTATACTTGGAGAATCATGGGAAGATGCTGCTAAAATTTTCATAAAAATGAGATGAAATATCCACTAATAACAATAATAAGATTATTATTTTTCTGAAAAGGATAGGGCCACACCTGTTAGTAATGATTTGAAATAGATAGGATCATGCATTTTTACTTCATTAAATTGATGGAAGGATATCTTCTGTGCTACTGTTCCGTCTGTATTTTTTAATATGTGTTGTTTTGTATAAAATGATCTGTGTTTGGATTCGGATCGAAATTTTGGCTAAAATTTAGATTATGATTCAGTCCGAAATTCAAATCGAGATCCAGAATACCACTGAACCTTTTTTTGATTGTTAATGATTTTGTGTTTGTTGTTAGATGGATATCAATAAAAATTGAATAAATGCTAGAGATATTTTTTTGCCTGAATATCGAAAAGAAGTTCAAGATTTTATGGAGTTTGCACGGCATAAGGCTGACAGTGCTAGTCGGATAAAGTATCCATGCAAGAGATGTGTCAATTTGACATATCGTCATATAATACTTGTTGAGGAGTATCTGCTATATTATGGTATAGATAAAAAGTATACTTATTGAATATGGCATGGGGAGGGTGATCCGAATGAAGTGGTGCACGATGATGATGATACTGAAGATGATAGTGATGCTGCTGGACCTATCGAACATAGTGGTACAGAAGAATTATTAGATAATTTACATCAGGATGCTTGTTCAAATATACGTATGAGTACTATTGCATCTGAAAGCAATTCTGATTATGAACATAATATTCGACTTGAGGTAGAAGGAACTTCTGGACAGTTTGTAAAGCTTATAAGGGATGTACGAGAGCCACTCTATCCAAATTATACAAAGTTTTTTAAGTTAGAGTTTTTGATAAAATTGCTTCATATTAAAATCGTGGACTAATGGAGTCAGAAGTCATTTGATCAAACTTTGACATTGATTAAAGTAGCTCTTCCTGATGGAGAGAGACTTTCGAAATCATATTCTGAAGCAAAAATATACATGCAAAAATTGAGACATGGCTATATTCCTATACATGCATGCAAAAATGACTATATATTATTTTATAAGGATAATGAACAAGCAACTGAATGTCCGAAATGCGGTAAGCTTAGATACAAAACTGATAATAGGAAAGCAAAGAAGATACCTCAAAAAATTTTGAGATATTTTTTATTGATTTCAAAACTTCAAAGGTTGTATATATCTACAAAGATAGCTGAAGAAATGAGATAGCATTATGAGCAGCGGGTTCCGGAGGAGAATATACTTAGCCATCCAACCGACTCTTTAGTATGAAAAGACTTCGATGCAAAGCAACCACATTTTGCGAGTGACCCACGTAATATCCGACTTGGTCTAGCGACAGATGGATTTAATCCCTTTGGCAATCTGAGTACCTCTTATAGTATTTGACCTGTGATGCTAGTTGTATATAATGTGTCACCTTGGAAGTGTATGAAAGAACCATTTATTTTTATGTCACTGTTGATTCCAGATCCGAAAGTATCAGGTAATGAAATTGATGTATATCTATGATCTTTAATCGATGATCTGAAGGAGCTATGGGAAAATGGGGTACAAACATATAATTCTGTGAGTCGAAGTAATTTTAAGTTGCATGCTTCGATTCTATGAATCATAAATAATTTTTTTACATATGAAAACTTATCTAGATGGAGCACCAAAGGATATCTTGCATGTCCAATATGCAATAGGGATGCATCCTCCTTACATTTAAAGTACGGACAGAAAACATGTTTCACGGGTCATCGATGGTTTCTCCCTGCTAATCATTCTTGGAGGATCCGTTATAATCAATATTTTGATGGTAAGTTCAATCGGCATCCTCTACCTAAGGAGTTAAGTGAAGCAAAAATTTTAGAACAACTTGAAGTCATTGAAAACATTCAATTTGGAAAAACATCGAGTACTCGCAAGCGAAAGCGTACTGAAGCTAAGTTGAATTGGATGAAGCGAAGCATCTTTTCTGAACTACCGTATTGGAAGCAGCTACTACTTCATCATAATCTGGATGTAATGCACATTGAAAAGAATATTTGTGGTAATATCATTGGTACTGTATTGAACATTCCAGAAAAAATAAAAGATGGTACAAAAGCTCATCTTGATTTATAAAAAATGAGAATCCAATTGGAGTTACATTTTGTTTGTCGAGATAAGAGATTTTTTATGCCACCTGCATGTTATTCGTTGTTTGGTGAGGAAAAAAAATTTCTGTAGATGGTTCAAAATCGTAAAGTTTCCTGATGCATACACTTCAAATGTATCACGGTGTGTTGGGAGCAACGACGGTAATATCTTTGACATGAAAAGTTATGACTCTCATGTGATGATGCAACGTCTGCTTCCTGTGGTTATGCGTGGCTATTTGGATGGTGATGTTCAAACTGCATTGATTGAGCTGGGAGTATTTTTTTGAGAATTGTGTTACGAAAATTGAAGATTAACTTACTTAACAGATAGAGAAGGATATTGTACTCATTCTTTATAAGTTAGAAAAAAAATTTTCATCATCATTTTTTGATGTTATGGTGCATCTGGCTATTCATCTTTCAAAGAAAGCTCTTTTGATTGGATCGATACATTATCGATGGATGTATCATATTGAAAGGTAAAAAAATTATACGCACTTTGTCATATCAATTATAAGATATAAATATATTTTTAAAATTTAAATTTATTTTTATTGACAGATTCTTATGTACCTTAAAAAATTATATACATAATAAAGTAAGGCCTGAAAGATCTATAGTGGAAGCATATGTAGTTATGGAGTGTGTCACATTCTGCTCAATGTATCTTGATGATATCAAAATAAGATTCAATCATACAGATCGTAACGCAAACCATGAATGGGATGATAATGAACCAATATTATCTATATTTAAACAAATGGTTCGACTTATTGGTGCAAGGAGATATAAATTTATGGATGTGAACTAGCTATCCAAGGTATACTTTTACATTCTAAATAATTGTGAAGAAATTGAAGATTTTATTGAGTACGTACCATCATAACATACTGTTTAATATTTTAAGTAAATTTTTTATATCGATGTAAAATTAAAAATCATAACTTATTGCAGTGAGCACAAGAGTATACTATGTAGAGAGAATAATATGGATGTCGATGATCGACATAGGAGAAAATTTACAAAATAATTTGGTGGTCTTGTAAGTTGCATTAGTGATATATTATTTCTTTAATTATAAATAATATTATTTGAACCAACATAATTTTTTATGTTATGGTGTAGATGAAACATAAGTATTTCAATAAAGAAGTAGGTGTGACTGATGAGTTGTATGATTTAGCATGTGGTTTCGATCGAAGGATTAATCACTATGCATCTTGTATCATTAGAGGAATGAGATTTCATACAAGAGAGCTTGAGATGCAACGACAGATCCAGAATAGTGAGATTGCTACAATAGGATATGAAGGAGAAGAAGAGATTGATTATTATGGTATACTGATAGATATCATAGAACTGAAGTATGGATCCAGTAATTCTATATTCTTATTTCAGTATGAATGGTGGGATATTAGTAATAAAAAGATCGGTATTCATATTAATTCACCCTTTATCAGTGTAAATTTTGCACGAACATGGTACCAAAATGAGCCGTATATATTAGCAACTCAAGCGAAACAAGTAATATATTTGAAGGATCTAAAGTATTGAGGTAATTGGCATATTGTACATAAAATAATACCTAGAAGCATATATGACATACCAACCTGATTAGAGATGGATGAAAATTTGGATTTACATGAAAAAAAATTTTTTCAGCAAGAAGAACAAACATTATCCGAGCTTTTGGTTGATGAAGAACTTATAATGGCACTTTTGAATATGGCTGATCTGCCATCCAATGAAGTTGAAGCTGATTTTGTATTTAATCTTGATGAGTCAGAGGGTGACGATCAGTTCATAAATAATGATGACATAGAAAATGACATATATATCGATTATTGTGATTTGTAGGAGGATCTATACATTGAGGAAGATACAAATATTGATGAGTAAATCTATATTCTTCGTTCAATCTTTTCTTGTAATAATGGTATGCGATATAATTGTATTCATTAGAATATTATTTATTTATTATTATTATTATTTAATATTATATTTATTTATATGTCAATTATTGCAGATATGGCACTAGGAGACAGACGATGATATTTGTGTTCACAGTCTAGCCCGGAGGGTGAGGCACCTTCATCGATCTCCATTACCATACCAGCTCCATTATCAGAGGGTCCTGCACCGACAGGTCCTAGTGAGGTGGGTCCCAGTGAGGCGGATCCTAGTGAGGCAGACCCGAGTGGTATTATTATACTTTTTATATAATAAAATTTAATTTTTTTATTTGGATAGCTATCATACTAATGATTTATTTATTGTTGTTTCAGGTCAGTCTTCATCTATAGTGAGGTGAGGGTGAGGCCCATCGAAGAACCTTGCTCTAGAGCATTGGAGATGCGAGCACCCGGGACAGCATCTTCGGATCGAGATACCAGCCGGCTACACTAGGCCCATTAGGAGATGGTGCGAGCTGTGGTAGACTGAGTTGGGCATCATATGCCGCAGCTAGGCCCCTGTGATGCTCTTCGATTGATGTCACATTCAACTGACTCAAAGAGAGATTTTGTACACCCACTTACAGATAAAATAAATTATATTATAAATATTTAATTTGTATAGTATTCTTCTAATATTTATTATTGACAGGGTGTATTCGACATCATTGATATTGAGGAGGATCGTGTGAGGTGAGCCATGGATAGTCATTTATCATTGCATTTCAGGGATTATTGCCATCACATGCATCAGTATTGGTACCATATGGTGCAGGATCATGGGGAGGAGGAGTGCGACAGCAACCTTATGACAGCATCACTATGGATGACTGGACTGTCATATACCGATATTATGAGGATCCGACATATCAGGTTACACATCCAAACTTCTTTTTTTTTTAGAGTTTAATGATTGAATTATTTATTCTTAAATTAAATTTATTATCTACTAATTTGATTGATAATTGTATAGAGAAGATGTGCCCAAAATGTCGTGAATTGGGCAAGACTGATCGTACTGCATTATGAGGGTTCGCGATCGTTCGCTCGTCACATGAAGCACATGGTAGGTAATTTTAAATTTTTAATTAGTATATAATTCTATAGTTATTTAAAAATTTTTTAATTAATTTTTAAATTACAGAGAGATGCTGAGAGTGACGAGATTCCTGGTAGGATCGATATCTACCAGCGGACCCACCAGTGACGATCAGAGGAGTGGACGATGGGGAACCAGGAGCTCTTTGTAAATTTTTTTAATTATTTTTTTATTCACAATCTGATTTTTATTACAAAATTAAAATAGCTATAACTTTTATTTTTAGAACTGTATGACAGACATGAGATCCCAGTCTATCTTTGATGGCTCGACCATACCCACAGATGATGAGATCTATGATCAGATGCTTGATATGATATCCTATTATGTTAGGAGTCTAGGGTATGGGATCACTGTTTTCTCATTGTCATGCTCATCTAGGGCTGACATCCATTCTGCGTGCAAGGCTCGATGACAGAGGTGCAGAGGCAGGTTGAGCAGCGAGCTCAACAGTTGGCTGCATGCGTCGATGAGTATCAGCAGCTCTAGATCCAGATGATGGAGCGGATGGCACAGATGGAACAGACGATATAGCTAATAAAGCAGCAGCAGGCCGGTTCGAGCTCTTTCGAGTGCTCCCTTTCTCTAGCTCATTCTCTAGATGCCGATACTTGACAGCTTCTTCATGTACTTTTTTATTTTTATTTGAAACTTTTTATATATTTAATTTAATATAATAAAATAATAAAATTTATTTATCTATTTATTATATAAATTTTTTATTTTTATTTTTTTAATTTATAAAAAAATATTATAGATATAAATTAAAAAGATATATTCATAAATTATTTTTTTAAAAAATATGATTAAATTATTAGCGATGAAATTATTTTCAATGAAATATTGATCACCAAAATATTTAGTATGATAATTTAATTTTTTAATAAATATAAAATTATTAAAATTTTACATATAATTAATAGTGATGAAAAATTATTCATCATAAATAATTATTAGAGACAAAAATTTTCATCAAAAATTATCTTATTTACGATGTAAGATTTTCATCATTAATATTATTTAATTTTATTTTTAAATTTTTTTTATTAAATTAATAGAGATGAAAAATTTTTTTGCAACAAATATTTATTATGACAAAAATTATTCATCGTTAAAAATTTTTAAAAATTTTATTTCAAAAAAATATTAATTAACTTAATAGTGATGAAAATATTTTCATCACTATTAATTTTTATTTTTAGCGACATTATAATTCATCACAAATATTTTTTTTATGATTAAAATTTTTTGATAAAAATATTTTAACAATAAAAATTATTCATCGCAAATATCATTTATTAGCGATGAAATATATTTTTCATCATAAGATATTATCAATGATGTGATTATTTTCAATGAATAATTAGTGATGAATATTTTATCGCTAATAATTATTAGCGCCAAAAATTGATTATTAGCAATGAAAACTTTTCATCGTTAATAACCTATTTTGTTGTGGTATCTACATCTTCTCGTCTGTGCTCTCTGATCCTATTGAAGATTCACTTATATCCTATGAGTTTTATCCTTTCGAGTGGATCAATGAGTGTCCATACGCCATTGACCTTCATGGACTCAATTTCAGACTTTATAGCTCCAAACCACTAATTGGAGTCGAACCTCTGCATGGCATCCATGTAGGCGATCAAATCCTTGTTGTTCTTATCGAGTTCAACAGAATCATGTTTCGATTTAATAGTGCCTTTACAAATGGATTCTAGGTTTGATCTAATCAAATCTGATTTTATGGATTTTTCAGATTGTGTCGGTTCTTCTACTTGTCAAACTTCATAAGTTCTACATTAAAGGCATCAATACCTTCACCAAAGTTCTCTTTTTCTAAAAGAAATGCCGAACAACTCTTATTCTTTAGCATAATAGAAATTATATCTCCTAGATTCTTTGGAATACCCTACAAAATAATATATATAGGATGGAGATCCAAACTAATCGGTCTACAAATGCTCGACATAAACTGAATATTTTCAAATCTTAAGGTAAGAAAGTATCGGCTTACGCCTAGTCTATATCTCATAAGGAGTCATTGCGACTGATTAATTCAGAATCCAGCTCAGAATATAACAAGAGTCTTAAGAGCATAACCCTAAAAAGAGACTGACAGACTTGCAACTCCATCATGGATCGAATTATGTCTAATAAAGTCGATTCCAATAAGAAAAAATTCTATTCTCTTCTAGATATGTCAAAAACTCATCAGAAAAATATTCTCCTCTTTGATTTGATCAAAGAGTTTTAATGCTCTTCTTAGTTTATTTCTCTATCTTATTATGAAATCATTTGAATATTTTAAATAATCTAAATTTATGACAAATATGTTCGTAGATCCAATATATCAGTATGTATTAGATTCAGAACATTATTGACTCGTTTATCTTTTCTAGCAAAAGGTGATTCGATCATCTTACTAAAGAGATAAGATTGACAGGTTGACAATGATTTATAATCATTGACTTCAAAAATTATCTCTCGTTGATCCTATTCTTGTTAAATGATCGAGTCTAAATTATCAAAGGTAGATATTTGTGATATTATCTACTTTAAGGAGTTTGTTTATTGTGTACAATACACTAACAAGCAATGACTATCTGTAAATGCCATTTCTTAGTTGTCCATATTATTTTGATATCATTCATAATGATATTACAAAATCATTAGATAATAGTGACAATCACTAAAACAACATTGTTAGAATTAAAAATAAGCTCAATGATTCCTAAAACCAGGATTGGAACATGATTTCCATCTCCAACATTCAGGAATCTCTTGCTGTTTTCAATCTTTCTACTAATCTAAAGTCATTGCAACAATTTGGATGGACTTTTGATATCCAATACCAAGACAGGAGTGTCATAGATAGAGAAATCACAAGGTGTTATTATATAAATATCTTGTCCAGCAATCCTTTACGGATTTTTCTTCCTTAATCTATTCGGATTAAGAGACTCTGTCAGACTAGATTAACCTTAGACTCTTTTATTAGTTCGGACACATTAGCCTAAGCATGATTCTTTTGCACCTTCTTTTTCTTTTCTTTCTCAAAGAATTGTTGCTCTACTAAAGACACATTTTCAGAGGTGCAAAAAAAAACTCTTTCAACATTTGAAAGATTTTCTCCCACTGAGCATCAACGAATTTACAACTAAAATCATATTCTTTGCTGCTCTCAAAATACAACACATAGTGATATGATTATTTGACCACTTCTGATAAGTACTTTTGATCGTATCATATGTGTTGGACGTGAGAACTTCAAGTGCTAGATCCATAATCATATGTAGGATCTATTCGTGCTCTAGAACTATTTGCAACTTTCGATACTATCTATCGAAGTTGAGTCCTATAAATAAGTCATTGTCAAATAGTGAATGGAGCAACAGACATCTAGCCATAACTGAAAGAAAAAATTCAAGACCTTTATGTTTATGAATTGATTAAGCCTAAAGACTTAAACTTTATTCTAAAGATTCTTCCATTATTTTAGTCGAATTGGTAGCCTCTACCTCCAATCTGAGGCATTACTTTAATTCCTTAGTAGGTACTAGAATCCACACAGACTGCACCCGAGCCCGACTTTGGTTGGCTCACCCATGTACATCTATGGGTAGGTTCTTAACCAATTGTTTCATCAAATAATTTTTAGTAATTGATTTAGTCCGAGATAACTTTTTAGTTGACTTTGATCTTCTCTGCAAGCCCTGATTAGGTCCAACCATTAACATGATCATACTTATGAATTTAACTCCCAAATAATTAGATCCGACTTTGGTCAACTAACCTGACCACTTGACAGAGAGACTCGACTAAGTCATCATATTATGAATGATAATTTCAATAGGAGATGAACACCAGGCCTTTGGATCTTCAATGATCATCATACTAATGGACCCACTATCATCCAACTTAATGAGAGGCTATGATCTAGTTATCCCCATAACTAGCTTATTTTATGAACCTAATAATTTAAAAGATTTAAGAATCAATTTAAAGAAGAGATCAACCAGTAAACCACAATCCTCCCACTGACTTCACTAAGTCATTGAATTGGATTAGGATCATGCTGGTTGAAATGGCACCTAGATCAGTCACATTAATCAACCTTAATGACATGGGTCAATTCAAATCACTTAGCAGTTTCATCAAGACATAATCCATCAAATTGGTCAGGTAAGTGAGATCGGTGGGAGGGTCTGCTAAGCTTGTCTTAGACACTATTGAAATGGTCAGGTAAGCTGCTCCCAATTAAAAATCATCGATCGAAATGCTAAACTTATCTTAGACACCAATTAGTTAATTAGCTTCGATTTGACCAACTTAATGATTCAGGTTCAACCACTGAGCCACAATCAAGGTCTATTTGGTCTAATCAAAGACATGGACTTGACCATCTATAATTATTGTATTAGAGAAATACTGATTAATCTAATTCAATATTTGATTAGACTTAATCAATTTTTCTACATGATCAATTAATTTTTTAATTTTAACCTTAGGTCTAACCCAATTAAAAGGATCTGATTTGAGTTAACCCATGTCTCTATGTTTTATGCAATGTTATTAGATCTTAAATCATAATTCTAGATCTAATCGATTCTACATTTAATTCTCAATTAAGTTCAGCATCAACATGGGTTTAGGTTTATGTTTGAAATAATTTTAATCTTTTTATTTTATAAATAATTTATAATAAATATTATGCAAAAATTTTTTATTTTGAAACTGGATCGACTCAATCAATATTAAGCCAGCTACACAAGGGGACTAAGTCAACTCAGTTCAAAACTGGATTGGCTCAATAATTATGCGAGCACAATTCAGATGTTAAAAATATTGCATAATCTTAAAATAAAATCAATCATAAACATCTTTTAGATCATATTTAAAATTTTTAATGATTCAAGATTTTATTTTTTCATGATTAAAATAATTTTAATCATAATGATTAGATGTCTTACATTTTATACAACTTTGTATCACATACAATAAACCTAAGATTTCAAAATCTAGAATTTTGCAGAAAAGTAAGTTCTTCCTTTCACGTTCTTCTTCATGGGATTTAATCATATGACACCTCTACATACCATAAGAGTATCCCATTGAATAGGAAGAGAGGATCTTTAAATCCTTCTTGCTCCTACGATCGGACGGCCTGACGATCAGCCCAATCCAAGTATTTACTAATCAGATCATCTAATCTAATCACATATCATATATGCATGAATTTAGATCTAATCTAAATTATATCAGATCTAATTATAATTTTAGATCACATCTAAATTAGATCATAAACATCACATGCATGATATAAAATTAGATTTTATCAAAGATCAACATAAACTAGGACAAGTTTTTCACTGTAAGGAGTAAATTTTATAGCAAGATAACTTTATACCAATTTATGTAATCAACCATTAATTAAATTCAGATCTAAGATATCACATATCAGATCTAAATAAAATTTAAATTTAAATTTAATATGCACATATAACATGTCAAAATGAATCTAGGCTCTGATACCACTGTTGGAATGCATAAGCAATTTCATCTAAGTATTTTGAAATTTTTTTGAATAAATTATAGTGAAAGATTATTAAATTAATTAAACTAATTTAATATATATATGATCTAATCATCAAATCAATCTACTCTAAGATCTACGACATGATATGTTGCATATAAAATCTGAAAAATACTAAAGATAAAATCAGCATGCATGCATATGAGTAGTAGATCACATCTATTTCTAATCTGAGTTCAGAACTTGATACCTTTGCATGAATTGATGATTGCCATTGCTGAGAGATATGGTAGAAAGGATTTTTGCTGGTTGCTTACAGCCGCACATATATCCGATCTCTACGGAAAGTCTACTCGAAGCTCCGATCTGATCGATCTTCTCGAGAGTGCTAGCTCACGCAAAGACTTTCTTCTTGATTGATCTGAATTTTTTCTTCAAATCTCTAGAATCTTTCTAGAGGTTGAAGATAATCATCTGAAGGAGATGAGGATGTGAAAGAAGAAAGGAGAAGAAATATTTTTTTCTCATATTTTTCTCTCTTCCCAAACCCTGAGTACCAAAATCTTAGAAATTAGCTTTTGCACTAACCCAAAGAGAGAGGACTCTCCTCCTCTTTTTCACGCTATGGAACCATTCCCCAAAATCTTCTCACATAGAGAACTCCTTCTCTACTATCTTACACATACAAAAGAAATAAATAAAGTCTTTTTTATAGGCATGTAATAAGGAGGAGTCCTAGAAATCTTGGACTCTTCCTAGATATGTCGCCTTCTCACAATTTTACATCAAAAACATGTCAAACAAATATGGGATGCCCCTTCTCATATTTTTTCATAATAATTTAGTTCTCCAACTAATTTTTTACAAAAAAACTCTTCAAAATATCATATATATAAAGAGAAAAAAATAAGTTGGCATGGAGAGATCGATTTGGATAAGAATAGATTCTCTTAATAAGAAATATTTTGAAATCTAATTTTAAAATCTTTCTTTTATAAAAATCAAATCAGATTTGGATATGAGATAGAGAGAGAGAAGAACTCTTTAGCATAAAAAAAATCTCACACAAAAACTATTTGTGTATGGAGATAGATGGCATGCAAAGTGGGTTGGCGCAAGAGAGAAGAGTCCTATTCCAATAAGGATCCTTAATTTCTTTATTTGAATCTAAATCAAATCACATCTGATTTAGCCCAAATAAAATATATAAAATTTAATTTAATTAGATTTATAAATTTTTAATCAAATTTTAGTCAAATTAAAAATTGATTGAGCTAAAGTCCTGATCAAATTAGGGACTATTCTCCCTTAGTGATTAAGTCATCTCTTAACCTAGTCGGGTCAAACCTAATTGAATCCAATTCAATTAAATTTTATTTAATCCTCTTTACTCAATCAAATTGAGTTAATTAGTAATCTAATTACTAATTAATCTTTCATTAATTCACTAATACTTGATAAATTAATTTATTATAACTTTTGCATAAGGTTAACCATCAATCGAATTGACGATTAAATCTTTGAATGATTCTCAATCATTGATCAACCACAGGATCAATCAGAAACTTTTTTTGAGTATGATCCTATAGATTCGAACCTAAGTTGGTAGCACAAAAATAACTTTATGAGCCAATCGATGTAACCATCTAACAATGGTGATCCGATGTCTGGATAGATCGAATGAAGGTGAAGCAACATTCAAGAACCTATTGGCATATGGTTACTGTATAATTCAACTCTTTGACCCTAATGCTCGAGGATGATCAAAAATTTAACTGTCAATCCTAGATAAGTCATCCACATTATATTTCAATCTTTTTCAAATCTATCATATGGATTATCCAAGCTCAGATTTTGCTAAATTGAAATATATTGATACATTAACTCCTACTAATTCGAAAGGGTAATCCCATCTTGACTCATGCACCGACTTGATAAGTACTTGACTATATCCAAAAATCTTTCGTCACTGAATTAGAAACTCAGATAGTCCGACATCAAAATATAGTGAGTTGCTTGCAAGTCACCATGGTGATCTTAAGTCGGAGGGATACTTATACCCATACCCTTCATGAGCTATCTTTGATAGTAGAGTGCTTTACAGTTGATCATGTTCATTGAGAATGTACTTCTATATCTCATCTGCATGTCATACCAGTATCTCCATACCATTTGATTATGAAGACAACCAATGCATATGGTACACAATGACCTACACTTGATATCGCTATCATCATAATAATAGCATATCGTTTGGTTACGAACCAATTTAAGGACTATACGATAAATCTTCTTTTATCGATCAAAATAGTTCTAAGAACTTCATCATAATATAGAAGTTTGTTAGAAGATGTAACCTTTATGATGAATAAGGCCAAATAATTTTTATTATTTATCAATTTATATATATTTATAATTAGTATAATCATCAAACGATTGATTTTGGGATACATTTTCTAATAGTCATTGTCCTCTTCACAGGACATCCAGCATTCATAGAACGAGGGTCCTGCATCATCACTCATTGGATGGGATTAGATGACTGACCCCTCACCAATGTCCATTGAATTCTCCTAGTAGTAGAAGAATGGGCTACGTCCTCACCAAAACAAGGGAGCAGCATCCTTGGTTGAGATGGGATGATCGATTCTTAATTTTAGCTTAAAGTTTCTTCATATTTTTTCTTAAAAGTACATATTTGATAGATGAAATAATGAAGTATGGATGGGGTAAGAAATTGCACATAGCTTCATATTTAAGATGAATAAGTTGGTTCTTCCTGCCAATTTTTTCTAGCTCCACTACCTTAGCTCCATAGAGGCCATGGACTATTTTAAGGCATCCCTTTTATTTTTTAATTTTGGTAACAAAACAAAGTTTATTAAAAAAAGGCACGAAACATCACAATATACTACGACCATAACCCCAATGATAGTGGAACCCTTCTGGCTATTGGATGTGTGTCCTAAAAGCCAATTATTGACTAACACATATTATAACTCTCGAAACATAAAATTTATACTTATAAATTTTATTTATTAATAAAAAGATAATTTTTTATTTCAATCATATTTTATGTGTTCATAATTCATCCAAGAGACTAATAGATGATAATATATATTCTTAAGGTGTTGAAAATTTGAGATACATATTATTGATGGTTAATTTTTAAAAGCTCCTGATCAAAGAATTATCACAGAGGATGGTGATCGATCCTATTAGATGGGTACATGGATAGCTTTCCTTTCGGATAGATAAGTCTCAAGTCTATAGTATGGAGACACTGGGATGAGAATATAAGTAGTTGTTAGACAATAACTTGCACTGAGCGTGACCAAATAAGAAACCATTTGGATGTCTACTCACTTGTCAGTGATTTTCTTAATACTGCAGTAGTGTGAGTGATCCTTTGACCTGTGATACCTCGATTATTCACAGTGAGGCTACTATAGTTTGATTGTATATATACTTGGTCTCCTAGCCATTCGGGTCCTTATAGTGTATGTTGGTTACAGTAGGTTCAAGTTCATTATTAGGAGTAGGATGCATCTAGATAGAATCTATCAATCTTAGTAGAAAAGAAGTAGTCCTATGTAATTTACGAGACTAAGTTTAGAAAGTCTTTAGCCAAAGTAAGTATGAATACTGAAAATAAGTTTCTACAAAAATTCATAAATGAACTCAAGTCGAGTCAATCATGTATATGACTGATGTTGAGTTTGATGAATTTTTCATAACCTTCATTTAGTCAGAATTCATGATAGAAGGACTGAATCACACGATAACTGTACTTAGAGGTTCAATACTTTCATTCTACTAGATTGTCACTATATACTGCTAGGTGTTACCAGTAGATTGTAAGACTCATCGAGCATCATTTTGATGATCGATGATCTTTGATGGATAGAGTTAAAATTATTCTAATCCATCGAAAGAAATTTCGATGATACTGTGATAGGGATCATGGTATATCTCACTATCAGATAGAATAAAATCTATGGGATCATACACAATAAAGGTACTTAACTGATTAGATGGTTGATTAGCAATTATGAATTACTATTGAATCTAATCATCAATATGATTGATAATTGATCCAATACAAAAGTTACAATAAAGTAATTTACTAAGAGTTGGTGAGTCATGGAGGATTAATTAATAATTGGATTGCAAATTGGCTCAATCTGATTGAGCGATGGGATTCGGATTAAGTTTAATTGAATTGGAATTAATTTTTTTTTTTAATTTAGATTTGATTAGATTAAGCCTAATTGAGTTATGAGATAACCTAATTGCAAAAGAGATCAATTTATGATTTGATTAGAATTTGGGTTCAACTAATTTTTAATTAGATTAGAATCTTATTGGAGAGATTGGGTTCCTAATTAGATTAGGTTTTCTCCTCTCCTTGGGTGCAACCAAATCAAATTTGGTTAAGCCCAATTGAAGCACCAAGAGAATCCCAATTGGATTGGGATTCTCTCTCTTACGCCACACCCCATCACCATGCCATTCTTCCTCATGCAAATTTGGTTTCTGCATGAGAAATCTCCATGCCAAATACCTTCTTATCACCCTCCTATGGATAAGGTTAGGATTAGTTCTTTTGAATCCTTATCTTGGATAAGGATAAGTTTTTATTTGAACTTCAAATTTTTTAATTTGAATATGAAATTCTTATCTGATAAGAATCTATCCTTATCTAAACTCTTATTGGATGCCTATTTAAAGGGTGGCTTTGGGGCATGGAAAATGGATTTAATTTGATTTTGGCATACAAAAGAGAGAGGGGCATGGGTTTAGTGTAGGCGTGCTCCTTTTCTAAGCATTAGGTTTTGGGAAGAGAGAAAAAGAAAGAGGGTAAAGGGTTTTCTCAAAGTTTTCTTCTTCCATCTCTTCATCTTCCTCCAAATCTTCTTCTTCTCTGAGAGAGTCTGAGAGATTTGAAGAAGACTTTTAATCAACCATCAGGAAGTGATCTCTACAAGAGAGTTAGCACTCCAAGAAAATCAAAGAGCCTTTGATCAGATCAAGACCTCATATGGATATCTGTAGAGGCCGAACGTGTGTATAGCTTGAGGAACTAAGACATCCAAGATCATCGATTGTGGTATAGATAGACCCATATAAAGGTATAGAGGTTCGATCTCTTCTTGATATATTAAATGTTAGATCAAATTTTAGATACATGGTTATGTTTATATTATAGATCTATTATTAGATGGTTTGTAGATCAGATCCCATGTATGTTTGGGTTAAAATATTTAATCTACATTTACTTCCACTAGTTAATTCAAAAATATTTTAAAATTACATGCATGAAACCACCTAATCTAATAGTGGTATCAGAGCCATAGTTCTGATATGAACATGAATGCATGCTATCTAAAATTTGATTTATAAAAATTAGATCTAAAATTAATTAAATATTTTAATATCATTCTGAAATAAGATTGTCTTGGTATAACTTAGTTATGCTGAATGATTATCCTAGAACGATGTTGAACATCATAAATTGTTAGATCTAAAATTTTTGTATAATACATGATATGATTATGTGTTTGTTTTAGATCTAAAATTTATTTTAAATCTATAATAATTTTATTTTCTTTCAGATCTAAAATTAGATTTAGATCTGAAGATGTTTTGAGTCATTTCATTCGGATCTAAAATCTATTTTATATCTGAATTTAGATCTGAATTTTATGTCAAGATCTAAAATTTTTGCGATTTGGGTTCATGGGTAGATCAATTTGGATCTTTAATTTGATTAAAGTCCTAGCATTCTTGATTGGCACATGTTGGGCTCAATCGAGATGAGCAATTGATCTAATCAAATTGAGGAGTTGATTGCGATTAGGTCTAGCTCAAGATCGAATCAATAGTTGTAGGATCTAATTGATTAACTTGCATGTGTTAAAAATGTTGACCCATAATCTGGTCTTGGCTTAGTGGCTCGAGCTTCGATCACTTAGGTTAACTTAATTTGAAATGGGTTAGGGTTAGTTAGTATCTAAGGTAAGTAATTGAGCGATAGTTATTTAATTAAGACCGTTGCCAAAGGCAGTAGGGGTACCTTCCATCAATCTCTTACTTACCTGACCAATTGTGATCGATTTAGAATTTAGGTGCCTAGTGATTTTAGCTGAACCCATGCCCTAATCAATTAAAGATTTGTATGAAATGTAAATAGTTAAAAGATACCTAAATAAATCTCCTCGCATATTAAGTCTAGCGGTCTTCCATCATTATAGAGATACGGATGTCTTTCTGGCATTGATCATTCTCGGCTATTCACAGTGGTTCGATTGCATCAGGAAGGTACAATCATTCTATTAGCATTAGATGATTTGAGATAGAGATGGGGTTGAGCTCAATAACTGTTAGATTAGAAATCCAATGACAACTTTATGTCTGCTAGTGAACGGTGGATTTGACTTAATTAAGAAATATACCAATAACTATTAGGTGAGGCCGCAGGATTAAGAGACTAATGTCATCGCATCTTGCTTAGTGAAGCAATGGACAAAGTATTGTCCACTTATTGGTTTGCATGTTACCAATAATTGTTAGATGAAATACGTGTAGATCAGTGGGAGTGCAGTACCCACTTGAAACCCTAGTCGTGTAGGAATTTTTATTTCTTCACCTAAAGAGTATGAGAGACTTAAAAAAATAATAGTAGTATTTGTTTTTAAAAATTTTAAAATAAATTAAAAATAAGTACAAACATCTAATTAGAAAATTTTACTTTCTATAGTTAGCTATGTTAACTTCCAATCCACTAGCTCGTATCCTAGAGACCAACAGATTGATCGAAACCAATTATAAGGACTAGCTTAGAAATTTGAGAATAGTTCTCAATTTTGAGAAATTGATTCATGTTCTTAACCAGAAAATCTCAGTGTTGCCACTCATCTCCTGATCAACAAGTTGCACTTGAGAAGTAGATGGATGATGATAATCAGGTTAGGTGCTATATCTTGACGTCCATGCCTAACGATCTTTAGCATCAGCATGAAAATATCAAGATTGCTAAGGATATGCTGACTCATCTGCAAGAGTTGTATGGTGATCAGAGTCGCACAGTTCACTTTGAAGTCTTTAGAAGACTCTTCAAAGCGAAGATGCGTAATGGGCAGTCAGTCCATGATCATTATTCGACAATGATCAAGGACATCGAGGAGCTTCAGAAACTCGATTTGACCATAGATAAAGATTGATAGCATCTTATCTAAATTACTTAATATGTTGGTGATAGTTGAAGGGACCTTGAAGAATTTAAGGGGCTCTATTCTGACAAGCATGAAGAACAAGGAGAAGGACATACCTTCTGAAGGTATGTCTGACTCGTTCATTATAGAACTTAACCTTATGATTTTCTATTCTTCTAGTTGGATTTTAGATTCTAGTTTTAATATATATTTATGTACTTCAATGCAGGATCTAAAGAAAAATAGAGAGCTGAGGGAAGATGAAGTTACTCTTAGAGTTGGCAATGGGGCAAGAGTTGCCACCATAGCCTTAGGCACCTACTCTCTATAATTATCATCAAGATTTAGTTTAGTTCTAAAAGACTATATTTATGTACTTGTAGCTTGCAGAAATTTGATTTTTATATCTATGCTAGCACAAGAAGATTACATATTCAATTTTAATAAAGATCAGTGCTCAATTTATTTTAGAAATAAAATTATTGCATGTGCCTTTATGATTGATGGTCTCTACTATTTGCATGTTGATGCATTGATGAACATTCATGAGCAAGTAGTGAATGCCATAGGGTCTAAAAGATCAAGAGATAGGCTAAACCATAGATATCTATGGCACCTTAAGCTAGACCATATAGGAAAGGACAGAATTAATAAATTGAAGAAAGATGATCTTCTCGAGCCATTGACTTTCGAGTTTTATCTAATTTGTGAGTCTTGTCTTCAAGGAAAGATAGCCAAGCTGCTCTTTATGGGATATAGGAAAAGAACCACTGAGATATTAGTCCTGATACACACTGATGTGTGTGGCCAATTTGATATGCAGGTCAGAGGTAGCTATCTCTACTTCATAACCTTTACTGATGATTATTCACGATATAGATTTGTGTACTTGATGTGACACAAGTTTGAAGCTTTTGAAAAATTCAAAGAGTTCAGATGTAAAGTAGAGAAGCAAATAGAAAAACCCATAAAGGTTCTTCGATCAAATAAAAAAAGTGAATACCTTAGTAGAAAATTTTATAACTATCTCAAGGATAATGGTATGGTCTCATAATGGACACCTCCTAGAACATCTCAGCTTAACAGAATATCTGAAAGGAGAAATCGAACCCTATTGATATGGTCCGATCTATGATGAGCATCATAGATTTTTTAATATTTTTTTGGAGATATGTGTTACTTTTCATAATTTATCTTTTAAATAAGATTTTCTTTAAATCTGTTCCTACCACACCATATGAATTATGACATGATAAGAAACTGAGTCTTGATCATCTCAAGATTTAGAGATGTTCGGCTCATATCAAGCGACAGTAGGTGAATAAGTTAGAGGCTAGATTAATTTGGGCTCATTTTATAGGATATCCTAAGAAATCTATGGGATACTACTTTTACTTTTTAGAGGATCATAATGTGATTATGAGCAATCATGCAGTCTTCTTGAAAAAATAGTTTATCCAAGATAGAGGCAGTGGGAGAAAAATTAAACTTGAAGAGAAGGTCTTTGAAGAGCCACGAGTCCTAGAATCTGAACCCATTTATAGTGAGCCAGTAAATATATCTGCTCCACCTCGTAGATCTAGTAAGATCTTCCATTCTCCTGAAAGGTACTTAGGTATACTTATAGAGAATGTAGAGGAAGCATTCTTAATAAGAGATAGGGGCTATAAAGATGATCTCAAAATCTATAATAAAGCGATGTTAGATATTGACTCCAAGAAATGGAAGGAAGCAACGATGTTAGAAATTGACTCCATACATTTCAACCATGTCTGCACTTTAATAGATCCACCTGAAGGTATAGTACCTATTGGATATAAATGGATCTACAACAAAAAAATAGATTCGGATGGTAAGGTAGAGACCTATAAGGCAATCAATGCAAAGGCAATGACTATCAGAAAATATTCTAGCCAATAGCCATGCTGAAATCCATCCGGATATTGCTAACTGTTGCAGCATACTACGATCATGAAATCTAATAGATGGATGTGAAAATTATTTTTCTAAATAGATATCTTGAGGAAGATATCTATATGGAGTAGCCTATGGATTTTATACCCAGTGATAGTGATCACAAAGTCTGTGAGCTACAAAAATTTATATATAGAATTAAGCAAGCATCTCAAAATTGGATCACTCACTTCAATAATATGATCAAATCATTTGATTTCATCAAAAATGAGGGAGAGCCATGTATGTACAAAAATATTAGTGAGAGTGCTGTCACATTTCTCGTACTGTATGTGGATGACATTCTCCTAATTGAAAATGACATTCCCATGCTGATATCGATCAAGGTATGATTATCAAGAAAATTTTTTATGAAAGATCTAGGGGAAGCATTCTACATTCTTGGAATAAACGTCTATAGAGATAGATCTAAAAGAATGTTATATCTCACATAGAAAATATACATAGAGAAGATGCTGAAGAGGTTCAGCATGAAAAACTCCAAAAAAAAAATTTTACCTTTTAGGAATGAGATTAACCTCTCCAAGAAGATATGCCCTGACACACCTAAGAAGATCCAATGCATGAGCAAGATTCCTTATGCTTCGACTATACGGAATGTCATGCTATGTACTCGACTTGATATAGTCCTTGCCATGAGTGTCATAAGCAAATATCAGTCAAATTTAGGTGAAAAGTACTGGATAGCTATAAAAAAATTCTTAAATACTTAAGAAGAACTAAAGATTTATTTTTGATTTTTGGAGGAGGATCTGAGCTGAAAATGAAAGGATACATCGATTCAGACTTCATGTCTGATGTCGATGATGGAAGGTCTATATTGGGATGTATTTTTCTATATAATGGAGGTTTGGTTAGTTGGAAGAGTTTTAAACAACCGATCATTGTGGATCCAATCATGAAAGTAGAGTACATCGCTGCCTCTGAAGCTGTTAAGAAAGCATTTTGATTCAAAAAATTTATTACGAAGCTTGATGTCATACCATCGGATGCCATTACACTGTACTGCAACAACAACGACGCCATAGCTCTCACTAAGGAGCCAAAATTTTATTAAAAGTCCAAGCACATAGAGCGTTGGTTCTACATCATATGTGAATACCTCGAGAAGAAGTTCATCGAGATGCAGAGAGTTGACTCTACAAAGAATGTGATGGATCTACTGATGAAGCCTCTCAGCTAGCAGAAGACCAAAACTCACCTTGAGAAGATGAAACTTAAATTTATGGCGAATTGACTTTAGTGCAAGTAGGAGTTTGTTAGATGTGTGCCCCAAAAATTAATTATTGGCTGACCCATATTATAAATTTTGGGCATAAAATTTATACTTATAAATTTTATTTATTAATAAAAATATAATTTTTTATTTCAATTATGTTTTATATGTCCATGATTCATCCAAAGGATTAACAGATGATAATATATATTCTTAAGATATTGAGAATTTTGGACATATATTATTGATGGTTAATTCCTAAAAGCTTCCGATCGAGGGATCATCATGGAGGATGATGATCAATTTAGTTAGATCAGTGCACGGATTGCTTTCCTTCTAGATAGATGAGTCTTGAGTCTATAGTGTGGAGACACTAGGGTGAGAGTGCATTGGTTGTTAGAGAATAACTTGTACTAAGTGTGTCTAACATAAGAAATCACTTGGATGTCTACTCACTCGTCAGTAATTTTTTTGATATTGCAGGGATGTGAGTGGTCCTTTGACCTACGATGCCTCGACTATTTACAGTGAGGCTACTATAGTTTGACTGCATATATACTTGATCTCCTAGCCATTCGGATCCTTGCGATGTATGTTGGCTACAGTAGGTTCAGATATTGTTAGGAGTAGGATGCACCTAGATGGAATCTATCGATCTTGATAGAAAAGAAATAGTCCTATATGATTCATGAGATTGAGTTCAGAAAGTCTTTAGCCAAAGTAATTGTGAATACTGAAAATAAATTTTTATAGAAATTCATAAATAAATTCGAGTCGAGCTAATCATGCATATGACTGACGTTGGGATTTGATGAGTTTTTCATGATTTCTATCTGGTCGAGACTCACGATAGAAAAATTGAATCATACGAAAACTACACTTAAAGGTTTAATACTTTTATTCTATTGAACTGCCATTACATACTGCTAGGTGTCACTAATGGATTATAAGACTCATCGAGCATCATGTTGATGATCGATGATCTTTGATGGGCAGAGTTGAAATTATTTCAATCCATCGAAAGAAGTTTCGATGATACTATAATACGGATCACGATATATCTCACTGCTGGACAGAATAAAACTTATAGAGTCATACACAATAGAGGTACTTGATTGATCAGATGGTTGATTAGTGATTATAAATCGCTATTGCATCTAATTATCAATATGATTGATGATTGATCCAATGCAAAAGTTACAATAAAGTAATTCATCAAGAGTTGGTGAGCCATAGAGGATTAATTAGTAATTGGATTGTGAATTATCTCAATTTGATTGAGCGATGGAGTTCGGATCAAGTCTAATTGAATTGGATTCAATTTGTTTTGATTTAGGTTTGATTAGCTCAAGTCTAATTGAGTTATGAGATAATCAAATTACAAGAAAAATCAATTTCTGATTTCATCAAGACTTGGGTTTAACTAATTCCTAATTGGATTAGGATCTTATTGGAGAGATTGGATTTCTAATTGGATTAGGCTTTCTCCTCTCCTTAGGTGCAACCAAATCAGATTTGGTTAAGCCTAATTGAAGCACCAAGAGAATCCTGGGATTCTCTCCCCTATGCCACACCCCATCACCACGCCATTCTTCCTCACACAAATTTGGTTTCTGCGTGAGAAATCTCCATGCCAAATGCCTTCTTGTTGCCCTCCTATGGATAAGGATAGGATTAGTTCATTTGAATCCTTATCTTGGATAAGGATAAGTTTTCATTTGAACTTCAAGTTTTTAATTTGAATCTGAAATTCTTATTTGATAAGAATCTATCCTTATCTAAACTCTTATTGGACACCTATTTAAAGGGTGTCTTTAGGGCATGGAAAATGGATATAATCTGATTTTGGCATGCAAAAGAGAGAGGGGCATGGGTCTAGTGAGGGCGTGCTCCTCTTCTAAGCATTAGGATTTGGGAAAAGAGAAAAAGAAAGAGAGAAAAGGGTTTTCTCAAAGTTTTCTTCTTCCTCCAAATCTTCTTCTTCTTTGAGAGAGTTTGAGAGATTTGAAGAAGACTTTCAGTCAACCATCAGGAAGAAGTCTCTACAAAGGAGCTAGCATTCCAGAGAGATCAAGGAGCTTCTGATCAGATCAAGGCTTTGTGTGAATATCTATAGAGGTTGGATGCATATACAGCTCTCGAAAAATCAAGACATCCATGATCATCGACTGCGGTGTAGATCGATCCATGCAAAGATACGAAGATCGGATCTCCTTTGGTAGATTAAATGTTAGATCAGATTTCAGATACATAGTTATGCTTATATCATAGTTTCTTTATTAGATGGTTTGTAGATTAGATCTAATGTATGTTTAGATTAAAATATTTAATCTAGATTTATTTTCACTGCTTAATTCAAAAATATTTTGAAATTACATGTACGAAACCACCTAATCCAACATTGGCTAATACCAAACCTGGATAAATACACCAAATGAACCCGTTATCACCCTTGAGCTTATTTTTATTTTTTATTTCTGTTTAGAAATAAAATATAGAAATCAAGAAAAACGAATATGCTAGGACTTCTATTTCAATTTTTTATTTTTATAATCTTTCTTTTTTGTCAGGAATTTTTGTTCTAGAAAAAATGAAAGCAACAAATTCTTACTTTAAAGTGGGGTGGCGACACGGTTGAGGACAAGGAAGAGTTTGACGTTGGAAGGCAAGGCAGTCAGGAGAGTGATAGAGGAAAAGAAAGTAGGGATGGCATCAGCAATAGAATCGGTAATGTGCGCAGGGATGAGGAATAGCTTACCATTAGGTAGAGAGAAAATTGGTGAGGCTTAAGGAGTCAATGTGGTTGGGTTATGGCAATGGAGCTGATGGTGAGATTGGATGGAAGAAGCGGGGTTGGGAGGAGAAGGGTGAAAACTTATTTTTAAAATAATTAAAAAGAAAAATTTTTCACTTTCACTTTTTTTTTTCAAAATGACAGGAGTTATTTAAAAAAACAAAAAGAAGAATAGGATAACTATATATATTATCTGCATTGGATTCGGTATTTCTTTTATATATATATATATATAAGAGTACCAAACAGGCTTTAAAGTTGTTCTTTTTTTCTTTTATTTTTGTATCATTAATAGAGTAAATGTATTGCAATTTCCTTAGGAGACAACCAACAGTATGTAGAAAGCAAACTAGCTTTGAGAATGAAGAATTTTTTCTGCTGCGGCCACTCTTACATCATACCAGCAATTTTTTTTCCCAATCTTCCATGTTGCAGGCATAGGGAACAAATGAAAGGTGATTTAATCAAACCTGATCCTTAAAACAACTAAAAACAAAAGCAATCAAGATAGACAGAGATACAAATATAGATATTGGTACACACATAGTCCATTTAACACAACAGCTCTTCCCTCCGACAACCACTAGCACACCTTCTGATGATATCTTATTGTACATTAGCTTGACCTGCAATCAATACGCTTACTCTGGCAAAGTTTCTGAACATTGCCAAGAACTACAGCGTTGACAACCTCCAGGGTAATCTAGTGTGTCATGAGACAGACAGAATGAAGCTTCTCAAATAGCTTGACGATTGTAAAACCTGCCTAGCAGATCTAATAAGGAAAAACGTAATCCAGATAAAAAACGTCCATTTCTTTTTCTTTTTTTTGTTTCTTTTGGTGGAAAGAGGAGTCAAACTTAATATAGAAATAAAAGTGTTACAGACAGTGACCTACAGCATATATAGATACATACGTAAGCTATTACACCTACACACAGTTACAAATGGAAAGGTCACAAGCCCAATGCAAGAATTATCAGAGTATTTCAGAATCTAAAGGGAGCAATAAAAAAGTTAACATATTCAGAGCTTCCTCCTTTGTAGCACATATGGCCATCTTCCACACAAGTTCCACAAGATTGTGCTGAATCCATGAAGTACAGGAAGATGTGAAATCCTTCAGAGCATTTGTCTTTGCATCCCCTATGGCCATCCTCCATTCTCCCTCGCAGCAGTTCAGCAACAACCGATTAAAACCCTTTAAGCCCCCTTGATTGATCATTTGCTTCACCTGAAAAAGCAAATCTGCCACCAAGTCCGTTGCCATCCAAAAATATCCCATGCTATAGCAAGGTACAGTGGACTCGCCTGGCCCTTCATCTCTGGAAGTAAATTTAACCTGGGAACATATATCATCAGCAATCAGCACTAACAGAAGATAAACAGGGTGCCCTTCCCATTCAATCATTATATAATTCCTCTCCTTTCTCCAGGAATTAACATCATGGCAATCATTTTTGTAGAGAAAACCTTCCCAGTATTCTGATATAACGCACTTAGCACCCAAAGGAACAGGATTAAAGCAGCAGGATAAAGTAGTCAATAAAGAAATCCGCTTCCACCCCCTCCTGTTAAAGATTATCATCATTGTCCCTGGATAAACAATTTGGACTATAAAAAAACAAACTCCCATTTGGTACCAGTGCATGGTCCCTGCCACAGTAACCACATAGCTACTCCTGAAACATAATACAAGAGTAAGATAATCTGATTTCCAATAATCCAGATGCAGATGAACCCATTCAGCCATGTAAGATTTTCGCAGCATATGTTTCCATATAAAAACTTCTGTATAAGACTTTGTCCGATATAACCATAATTCCATCCCCACATGCTTGCTTATCTGGCCGGCAACCTGATTAGAAACCCAAAGGATGCAACAGCCACCTATAAAAAGGAATATGAGTTCACACATGGCTCTGATAATTATATACACATCAGCAGCACAAAGACTTCTCCTCAAGGATACGTAGAAAATCACCAAGCCAATTCTCCTATTACATTTAAGTTATTCTGGGTTAGCCATCACTATGTGTGACGATGGAAACAGATACCAAACCCATCAACCTGCAAAATAGTAGCAAAAAGTGGGTCTAGTACATCCCCTCTATTGCTACGCCTCTTCGACTAGATGTGACAGCTTGGATTCTTCGTTAGGATCTCAGTCACCTACAAAGAAAGTCCACACATGTTGAAAAAGGAGATGAGGAGTTCTCCAATGGGAGACCCTCTGATACTTAAGTTAGTGACAGTCGGAGAGAAAGAATAGTAAAGAAAAATAGTGAGAACAGTAGAAAGAGATAGTGTTCCGTCATCTCTCTTTTTTTTTTTTTTCTTCCTTCTTTATAAGAGAAGGTTTGTTAGGCGGTTAGCAATTGCCGGAAGCCGGAGTAGTGGGTTGTTGGTAGATTGTTGGCAATTAGTTATGGGACCAGCTGCCCATATGAGGAGATAGTCACCATTACAACTGAATGCCAACTCAGAATGCTCCATGCGCCAACTACTTCTTAGAGCTTCCAAACTATAGTATGAATTATAGAGAGTCAGGGCAAAAATGAAATGAGATCAGCAGAATGCTGATGATGATGACCTCGTCCGAGAGCTGATCTTAAGTGATCGGCTATCAACCGATGACTTCAATGTTGCACAGAATACATGTCCCAGATCATCCACATCATAACACCAAGTGTTTGTCACGTCTTCGAAGGTCGGATACATCATTAGATGGACCAAATACTGCTTAACACCCTCCACACCATATAATATTTCCATGAAGGCCTTTATTGGCCATATAATCAGAAATCTGGTTAGCTTCACAAAAAATATGGGATATATAGCAAAGCAAGCATACTTCTTTCCAATCCAAAATATCCCTCACCAGAGGGTTAAGCAATGAATTAGCCTCTAGTTTAGAAAGTCAGGAGATAATAGTTTTAGAATCACCTTTGATAAAGACAATTTTTTTTTCTCTTGTTATTTCATTGTCCTCTAATAAGAATATATAAATTACAATTATAATCTAGATCAGCTATTATAAGAATTCAAATTATATACTATTGTAGTCTAAGCTAGCTATAACAAGAATTCAACTTACATGCTATTATAGTCTAAGCCAGCTATGATAAAATTTCAAATTTCATGCTAAGTAAGGAGGCCAGCTATTACAGGAGAAGCATTTCAAATTTCATGCTAAGTAGAGAGAGACCAAATATATGATTTGAGCTATGCATTGATAAGAGGCCAAATATCGGTGAACCAAATATGGAAGATGATCTGTGCGTTGACACATCCCCTCAAGTTGGAGATTCATGACCATGAATCTTCAGCTTGTCCCATAAGAATCTGAAACGTGAGGTATCCAAAGACTTGGTGAGAATATTGGCAAGCTGATCTTAGATAGAAATGAACTGAATAGATAGTAGACATCGTGCAACACATTCATGAACAAAATAAAAACCAATCTTGATATGTTTTGTACGAGCATAAAAAACAGGATTGGCTGAAAGATAAGTGGTCCCAATATTTTCGCACCATAGAATTGGGGGATTATAAAAATGATGACCTAGCTCCTAAAATAAAGACTCAAGCCAGATTAGTTCAACAGATGCATCAGCTAAGGCCTTGTATTCAGACTCTGTCGAAGAGCAAGCAACTGTCTTTTATTTGCAAGATGCCCAAGAAATGAGGTTGGTGTCGAGAAAAATTGCATAACCCCCAATGGAGCGCCGATCAGTTTCGCTACATGTCTAATCTGCATCGGAGAAAGCTTGGAGAGAGTGAGAGGTCGACCGGCTAATCTATAACCCATGATCAGCTATTGCTTTAAGGTACCATAAGTTCACTTGACCATAACGTAGTGATCCGTACTAGAAGATTGCATAAATTGACATACTTTATTCACTGCAAAAAAAATGTCAGGATGTGTCAAAGTGATATATTGAAGAGCTCCCGCAGTGGAATAATACTGTGTGTAGTCTGGATGGAGAGCACCCCCTAAATTAGAAACCTATGGTATAGCCATTGGGATCTGAATAGGTTTACAGTCAAGCATGCCTATCTTAGAAAGTAGATCTCTAATGTAGCGGGTTTGAGATAACAACAAATCGATAAAGTTTTAAATAGCTTTAAATCTTAAGAAAAAATGAAGATTACTAAGATCCTTCATGAAGAATTCTGTAGCCAACTGACGAAGGAGTAGAAAGACTTGATTGGAGTCACTGCTAGTTATCAAAATATCATTAACATAGATGAGCACATAGATCACATGAGAGATCATCCTCAAAATAAATAATGAAGAATCGATCTTGCTGCCAACAAACCCCAATCCAAGAAGAAACTAGGAGAGACGATGAAACTAGGCACGGGTGCTTGTTTTAACCTATATAGAGATTTGTGAAGATGATAGTTATAATCTGGATAGTTGTGATCTTCAAAACCTGACGGTTAGGACATGTAGACTTTCTCTGTCAAGTTACCATATAAAAATATATTGTCAACATCTAATTGCCTGATGGACCAACCCTGAGAGATTGCAAGACTTAGAATAGCCCGAATTATGCTAGGCTTGATAATCGGATTGAATGTCTCATTGTAGTCGAGGTCAAGATGTTGGTGGAACCCCTTAGCCACTAAGCACGCTTTATAGTGCTAAAAAGAGCCATCAGTCTTTCACTTGATTCTATACACCCATTTACACCCAACCAAATTTTGTTGGTGAAATGAACATGGTACGAGAAACCACATACCATTGTAAACTAGAGCATTAAATTTTTCGATCATTGCAGTATGCCGCTTAGAGTGTTTTGATGCCTATGTAAAATAAGTAGGTTCCTTGGTAAGGATAATGGTGGTGAGGGTGGATGGCTGGTTTGAATGGGATCGAAGCACCGTGGGATGGGTATGGGTGGTTTAAGCAGGTGGGTCAGAGGAGGGTGTGCCTAGCTAGGAATCAACTATTGGAAAAGGTGTAGAAAGGGAGGATGTTGCTGATAAAGGGTTACAATAGAGGTCAGTGAGTAACCTAATTTGAACAGGTGCAGAGTCGTTAATGTTAGAGGGAGGAGATACTACCAGTAAAGGAGAATGGAGAACTGGTGGAGGGATGGACGCTAGTGGTGGGGTGGCTTTTTGTAAAGGCTGAAGAGATGTAATGTCCAAGGGGGGAAGGGGGAGATGGTTCCGGTGGAGGATTCAATAGGGAGTGAGATTGAAAAAAAAAGATAGATTCGTTAAAGCAAACATACCTAGCGATATATGTATGATTTATTGTCAAATCGAGATATCGATAGGCACTGTGAAAGGGACTGTAGCTGAGAAACACACATGATAGAGACTAGTACTCTATTTTATGATGATTATAAGGATGAAGATAGGGATAGCATAGACATCCAAAAATTTATAGAAAAGTATAAGACGGTGGTTTGTTATAAACGAGTTCAAAGAGGACACACCACTAGTTACTTTGGATGGCATCCTATTAATGAGAAAGATAGCCGTTTCAAAGACATAGTGCCAGTACAATATGGACACAGATCCATGAGTAAGAAGAGAGAGGCCGATCTCTATAATATAACAGTAACAGTATTCGACAGCCTCTTGCTACTCATATGTGTGAGGAGCAACCACATGATGGATAATACCAATTTTACTAAAAAAATAAGAAAGAGAGCGAAACTCTCTTCCCTAGTCAGTTTGGATGGATTTGATAGTGCGAGATAACTACCATTCAACCAAAGCTTGAAATTGTAAGAAAGTAGAAAACATATCAAATTTGCACATTAATGGATAAAATCAAATAAATTTACTTTGATCATTAATAAAATTATATAGTAGCAGTGTCCTAACAAAGACGGAGTAAGAGAAGGACCCCAAAATATCATTATAAATAAGATCCAAGAAAAACTGACTATGATGATGGGATGGAGATAAATGCGACTTACTAGACTTGCCTAACTGACATGATGGACAAAAAGAACGAAGATGTATAGATTTGCAGAGGAGATTATTATTTTTCACTATAGAGCGAAGCAAGCAATAATGGGGATGGCCCAAATAATTATGCCAGCTATCAAGAGTAGTGTTCTCAGCTACATGAATAGATGCAAACAAAGAAGGGTTGGATCGGAGAGTGTATAATCCTTCTTTACTTAGATCGGATAACACTGTGGTCTTGATGGTTTGATCCTTCATAAGAAAATAAGATGGGTGAAATTCACAAAAGATATTGTTATCTTTTGAAATTGTTGTATGAAAAATAAATTTTTGAAAATAGCTTGAGAGGACATGTAAAATGTTAGATAACTAAAAGGAAAGAGAAGAATGAGAGGAGGAAAGAGAACCATGACCAATGTGTGATATGTGTAGCCCCTTATCATTACCTACATGCACTTGATCAGAACTAGTATACTCATCATAGGATGACAAAGAATGAATGTCAGGAGTGACATGGTGAGATGCACCTGTATCAGAGTATCAGGCAATGGAGGGGTGAAAGATAGGGAGAAGTGGTTGATTAGGGTGTGGTAAGATGGATTTGGATTTCGGCATAGTGAATATGAGAAATTAGCATTAGATTGTGGAGAGAAAAAGTGTGAGTAAGGCTGCTGAGGGCGATAGAAGTAGTTTACATTAGAGTGGTTGCTGCAATTGCAAAAGGAGCACTATTGAGAATCATGACCATTAGAAGGACCAAAATGACCACGACCTCGACCAAATCGGCCACGCCCCCCATGACCTCGAGTAAAGCTACAACCAATAGAGGGCCTAGGGTTACTAGAGGAATGGGGGGACTACTGAATGGTATTGGTGGTTGGATTGGTAGACGGGGCTGCATCAGCAATGGATAATTTTTTGAATGCTCGCATACTTTCATGGCTAAGAGCCCATAAAGTTTAGTATAGGTTGGAGGGGTGTAGCGATTGAGAATGCCAGGGACCACATCTTGTAGATCATCATATAGAGCACACAGCATATGGAGATTAAATTTGGTTGGTTTAAGAGCATTACCAGATGCAGCTGATAGAGATCAGATCTAAGAGAGAAAAAGAGAGAGAAGAAAAAAGATTCTTCTTCTCTTCTTAATGATCTAATTCAGATGCCATTGGATCTGCGCGAAAGAGTTCACACAGTGATCTTCTTCTTCGAGATCTGGAAGAAGAGATATAGATCCAAGACTGTGGAGTGAGATCTGCAAGGTGCTAGCACATCGGTGATCTTGATGCTTCGATCAGACATCTCCGTATGGATACTAGCACAGGTCGGGCGCTTGCGCAGCTACGATCAAAACTTTGAAAATCTACAGATCCAAAGGTATGGAGATCTGATCTCCATTTTGATTTTACTAACGTTTGTTTTCTTTTGAGATTTTAGATCATGGTAGTATGTTTGTGTCAAGATTCTAACTATAATTTTCAGATCAGATCTGATATGTGATTAAATTAAAAATATTTTAATTTATTTATTTTTGCTTCATAAATTTTTAAAAAAAAAATTAAACTACACGTACGAAATCGTAATGATTTTTTAACAGTGGCATTAGAGCATAGGTTCTGTTACGAATATGAAAACCCCTCAGATCTAAAATTTGATTTGCAAAAATCAGATCTGAAGGTTGGTAAGATGATCAATGTCATTCTGAAATAAGGTTGCCATGGTATAATCCTGTTATGCTGAATGGTTATCCTAGAACAATGTAGAACATTGATTAATGTTAGATTTGATTTTTCTGCATACTGTAATATGATTATAAGATTATTTCAGATCTGAAATAAATTATGAGTTATTCAGATCTAAAATTAGTTTTAGATCTGAATATATTAATTAGGATTTAATTTGAATCTAGTATGATTGTTGAAAGTTTTTATTACATGCATAGATTCAATATTATTATTCATATATTTGATATGTGAAAGATAATTAGATCTGATTTTAATTGATTACATATGTGATATGTTAGATTAATCTCTTAGTAGCTTGATAATCGAATTGGGATAATCACCATGACCGTCCGGTCATAAGAAGATGAAGGGATTAAAGTTTCTCTCTTGTCCATTTGATGGGTTTTCTCTTATAACATGTTGGGATGCTGACTGTGATATTTTCCATGAAGATGAATAGCAAATGAAAAATTATATATGATACATATTTTAGATTTAAATCAGATTATGTATGTATTTTTATATATTTTAGATTGCTAAATATTATATATGATATATTATTTTGATACACGATTTAATATTTAATTTTTATAAAATCTTATATCCAAAATTTTAGGTTCTGTTTGCATGAAAATATGAAACTGTGACTGGTATGCCTGTGGAGTTGACTCGATTCTCAATTGGATCGATTCAAGTGCTGGGTGAGTTGACTCATTTTTATTAGAGTCGACTTAAGATCCTAGTAGGTCGGTTCAATTGCTGATGAGCTGACTCAATTGTGCAGATTAGGTCTGCAGGTTTATGTTTGTCTCAGTGTTGTGCCAACTCACTGTGACAAGTCGATTCGTGTACCAAGATGAGTCAACTCGATTCTGCAGACAATCATATTGTATGAGATACAATATAAATTATTTAGATCAAAAATTATTTCGAAATCTAAACTTAAATCCATTTGCATAATTTACTTAATTGAGAATTAAAATTTAAAATTATAATATCTAAAATTATGAATTTAAGATCTAAATTTTAGTGCATAAAATATGAGCTTTGGGTATAGGTTGAACAAATTAGGTTTAGAGACTACACTACAACTAGGATCATTGATTAGATCAGGTTAGAATCCTTTTTCGATTTTGAACAGTTGATTGAACCTAATCAAGAGTTGGTTGGGATTAGGTCAAAGGGACTCAAAATTGAATTTAGTTGTAGTTGGTCAAATTGATTCACATATGATGTGAATTGATTAAGTTAAGACCAAATTTGGCTCAGCAGTTCGAGCCCGGATCTATAGGTTAACTTAATTGATTCTAATCAACCAATTTGGTATCTAAGGCAAGTCTTAGATGGTGATTCTTTAATTGGTTTCATTGTCTGACCTGACCAATTCGTTGGTGTCTAAAGAAAGCAACGAGGGGACCCCCACTCATCTTCACTTATCTGACCATCTTGGGAGATTATGTATTGTATTAGGTTATTTGTTGATCTGAGTTCTCCCATACCGACTAGGTTGGTCAGACATGAAATGTACTGACCTAAACTAGATTGGTCATTATATCAGATATATATGACAATTAGAAGAGACCTGAATCTAAATCTCCTCACTAAATATTAAGTCTACTGGTCTTTCACTATTGTAGAGATGTGGGTGCTTTTTTCGATGTTGATCGTTCTTAGCTGGTTACAGTGGTTCGGTTGAATCAGAAAGGCACAATTACTCTATTGGCATTAGATGTCCTGGGATAAAGATAAGGTTGGGCCCAATAATTATTAGGTGAGGGACCCAATGATGGCTTTGCACTCACTGGTGAACGGTGGGTTGGATTTAACTAAGATTTGTACCAAGAACTATTAGGTGAGGCCATAGGACTTAGAGACCAAGTCACTGTAATATGCTTAGAGAAGCATCTGGATAAAGAGTTATCCACACATTGGTATACATATCACCAATAACTATTAGGTGAGGTACCGTATATCGATGGGACCGCAACACTCACTAGAACCACTTATCGCATTAGGATTTCTATTTTTCCACTCGAGGAGTGTGAGAGACTCAAAAAATTAGTGAGAGTTTTTGTTTATTTTTAAAGTTTTTAAAATAAATTATTATAAATATAATCATCTAATTAAATTTTTACTCTCTATGGTCAATTTTGTTAGCTTTCAACCCTCTAGCTCGAATCCTAGATATCAACCACTTAACCGAATTCAATTGCATATGCTGGCTTAAGAATCTAAAAATAGTTCTTAGCTTTTAGAAATTAAGCCATATTTTTGACCAGATTAACCTAATGTCATCAGCTTGTCCAATCCATGGTCAACGAGCTATACTTGACAAATGGTTGGACATTGACAATTAGATTAGGTGCTATAAATTGGACTCCATAGTTGATGAAATCTAATATATACATAAGAACATGTAGACTGCCAATGACATACGATTCATTTGCAACAGTTATGAGATGATCAGAGTTGCACAGTGCATGGGATGCATGATGGGCAGTTTGTCAATGATCAATGATCAAGGATATTAAAGAGCTTGAAAAACTTGACATGACCATGCATAAAAAATTGCTAATAGATTTGATCCTATAATCTTTGATTCACATGGATAGTTTATGAAATTATTATATGAATATTATAGCATCTTAACTAAATTGGTCAATATGCTGGTAACTAAGGAACCTTGAAAAGTTCAGAGGTACATACTTGAAGAACCTAAAGAATCATTTACATGCCTTTGGAAGGTACGTCGAATTGTTCAAATTTGATTTTATGGTTTTTTCTTTTTCATTAGACTCTTGTGCATATTATGTATTTTAGTATAGGGTCTAAGGAAGGAAGAGGACTGAGAGAAGGTGAAGTGACTCTTTTGAGTCAGTGATGGTACAAAAGTTGCACTGTGACCATGGGCACCTAACCTCAGTAATTATTGTTTTGAATTTAATTCTTAATTATTTGTATGGTGATGTATTTGTGAAAATTATTTGAGCAAAATAGTGAATGCTATTGGATCTGAGAGATCCAAAATCAAATAACATGAAGTATATAGATGGTTCTTTTGGTTAGGTTATGTATAAGAAGAAATGATCTGTCGATCGGAGAAAATGGATTTTTGAGCTCATTGACTGTTAAATCATATCTAGTCTGTGAATCATCTCTTTGAGGATTAATAACCAAATTGTCCTTTTATGGGTCAAAGAGATAGGACCACTAAGATACTTATCCTAGTACACATACGATGTGCATGGTCCATTTGATGAGCTAGACTAGGAGGTTATCACTATTTCATCACCTTTATCAATAAAAGTCATGGTATAGGTATATATATGTGAGATACAAATCTGAAAGACTTTGAAAGGTTAAAATAATTCAGATGTGAAGTAGAAAAGATAAATCAAAAAATTTTTAAAGATACTTCGATCAGATCGAGGATGCAATACTAAATAAAAAATTTATCGATTATCTAAAGAAAATGACATAGTTTCATGATGGAATTCTTCTTGTACATCTCAACTCAATGGTGTATATATGAGAAGCAATGGCGCTGTATGAGATATGGTCCAGTCCATCATGAACATCACTAGTTTAACTATTGTTTCTTTAGGAACAAGGTTTAATTTCTAAAATTTAAATTAGACTCCCTCTAAAGTTGATTTCACCACATCATATTAGATATGATATGATGGATAAGTTAGAGGATAAGTCTGTGAGAGCTCATTTATGGGGTATCCTAAAAGGGTTTGGAATATCACTTTCTCTTCCAGTGGTTTACAATGTGATTGTGAGTAATCATACTATTTTCTTAAAAACAGTAGGAGGATAAACTTAAAGAGAAAATTGCTAAAGAACAACGAGTCATAAGATCTGTACAACCTATTTAAGATGAGTCAGTATATATAGTATCTCCTCCACCTCGTAGATCTAGTATGATCTTCCATCTTTTAGAAAGATACTTGATATTCTTACAAAGGATTTAGAGAAAATATTTCTTGAAGGAGATTGAAAACATAGGAATGATCCCAAAACCTACAATGAGATGATGTTGTACATCGATCTCGAGAAATGGATGTGTAGATAGCCCTACTAAATGGATATCTTTGAAAGATATCTATTCACAGTGGTCTATGGATTTCACTTCCAGTGATAGAGATCATACTGCAAAAATCCATTTATGGACTTAAACTAAAATCTTGAAGTTGGAATTATCATGATCAAATTGTTTGATTTCATCAAAAATTAAGAGGAATCATGTAGTCACATGAAGGTCAGTGGGAGGATCCTATATTGACATCGGTTATGATGTGGTTATATATAGAATTTTCTTATCAAAGACCTAAGTCAAATATTCTGAAAATAAAGATCTATAGAGGTAGATCCTAAAAGGATGTTTGGTTTTCACAGATAAGTATATAGAAGTGGTATTGAAAGGGTTCAGTATTGAAACCTTCAAGAGAGATCCGTTATCCTCTTAGGCATGGGTGTATGCTATGCTATGTACTCGACTTGGTATATCTTGCTATGAAAGTCACGAGCAGATATTAGTCGAATCCAGGCTGGAAGTATTAGATTGCTGTGAAAATATTCCTAAGTATTTGAGAAGCATTAAGGGATTATTCATCATCTTTGAAGAAGGGCTAGAGTTAAAAGTGGGAGGATACACTGATGCTGATGGTAGAATATCTACATCAGCATATATTTTTAAGTTATGTTGATTCGATATATTAGAAGGGTTACAGACAATCGACCAATGGAAGCAGAATATGTTATAGATGTGCAGGATGTATTTTGGTTCTTATGATAGTTGTAGAACTTGATGTCATACCATTAGATGCTATAATATTGTACTGAAAAGATAATGGTCTATAGCCTTTGCTAAGGAGTCAAGATCTCACCAGAAGTCTATGCACATGGAGTAGGAATATACATGATTACCTCAAGTAGAAATACATGAAGGTGCAGAGAGTAGACTCCACATAAAATGTGGTAGGCTCGGATCACTTAGCTAGCTAAACACCGAAGCTTGTCTTCAGAAGATGTGTGCCCTAGAAGCCAATCTTGGCTAACACATATCTTTCTCTAGAGTATATTTTGTACTTGATGGGCAGTCTTTATAATCAATCATGTTATTTGTGTCCATAATTTATCCTAAAAATTAACAAAGATGATTTTGTATATTCTTAAGGTGTTGAGAATTTGAGATATACATCATTAGTGGTTAATTTTTAAATACTTCCGATTGAATGATCGTCACAGAGGATAGTGATCAATCCATTAAAGATTAATGCATGGATCACCTCCCTTTAGGGTAGATGAGTTTCGAATCTGTGGTGTAAAAATACTGGGGTGAAAGTGTAGGTGGTTGTTAGAGAACAACTTATACTGAGCGTGACCAACAAGAGAAACTACTTGGATGTCTACTCACTCGTCAATAATTTTTTCGATGCTGCAGTGGTGTGATCGGTCCTTTGACCTGTGATGTGTTGGCTATTTACAATGAGGCTACTTAGTTTGACTGCATATTCTCTTGGTTCCCAGCCAATCGGATCCTTGCTATGTATGTTGGCTATTATAGGTTTAGGTTCGTTGTTTGGAGTAGGATGCACCTAGATAGAATCATCGACCTCGGTAGAAAAGGAGAAATCCTATGTGATTCATAAGACTGAGTTCAAAAAATCTCTGACCAGAGTAAGAGTGAATACTAAAAAAGAGTTTTCACAGAATTCATAAATGAACTCGAGTCGAACCAATCTAGCATATGACCGATGATGAAATTTGATAAGCTCTCCATGACCTCTATCTAGTCGGAACTCATGATAGAGGGATTGTATCACATGATAACTGTACCTAGAGATTTATTTTTTTATTCTGCTAGGTTGCCACTATATGCTGCTGGGCATCACTGGTGGATCATGAGAACTCACTAGGATCATTTTCGGATCAACGATCCTTGTTGAGATGAGTTGGAATCGTTCTAGCCCATCGAAAAGAGTTTCGATGATATTGTGACAGAGATCACGGTATATCTCACTATCAGATAGAATAGAACCTGAGGGATCACACACAAAAAGAGCATGATCTGATTAATGGCTTGGATCATATTCGAATTATCAATCGGATTGATAGTTTGAATTTTAGAAACTGCTAATTTATAATCGTTACAGTTTTGGCAGCTACTAATTATAAGCGCAGGGACTTAATTACAAATGTTATAATTTTATTAGGACTGATTAAATTATGAATTAAATTTTAATTAATTTAAATTTAATTTAATTTAATTAGATTTAATTTAATTTAATATTAATTAGGTTCAATTATCTAAATCAGATTTAAATTTCAAACTTGATTGGATCAGGCTTGACAGCCTTTCGAATTTGACTCGATTCGGACTCGATTTGAATCCAATTAAGATCTAATTTGAACCAGATAAACCATGACTCAGAGAACCCAAGTTCTCTAAGACTCTTTCTCTAGATATCATGAAAAGAAGGAGAGGAAGCGCATAAAGATGGCCCCCTTTGTTTCTTGCTCGTGTGAAGAGTGGAGGGGTGCCAATAGGTGGTGCCCCATCCTTCTGAGACTCTCTCTTTAAGATAACTATCAAAATATGATTTGAATAGATACCTTATCAAGAGAACTTTCTAATCAGATTAGATTAGGGTGTGGAATAATTTTTTGTGTGCAACAAAACTTTGGAAAAAGATTGGCGTGCGCTAAGAAATTGCGTGAGAGATCTCACGCAGTTCTTCTTGGTCGCACAACTTATTTTCTTCCATTATTACATGCCACACATATCCTATTTTGATAAGATCTTTGGGGGCATGAGGGATTTCATTTTTGTGCAACAAAAATTTAAGAAAGAGGTGGTGGCATGCGCTATTTGTGTGAAGTGTTTCTTTCTTGCCACACACTTCCTTCCCATCACCTCCTTTCATTCTTCCTTACATCCCAACATCCAGATCTGATAGAGATTAGATCTAAGAGAGAAAAAGAGAGAGAAGAAGAGAAGAAGAAAGATTTTTCTTCCCTTCTTGGTGATTTGATTCAGATCTTGTTGGATCTATGCGAAAGAGTTTGCACAGCAATTTTCTTCTTCGAGATTTGGAAGAAGAGATGTAGATCCAAGGCTGTGGAGAGAGATTTGCAAGGTGCTAGCACATCGGTGATTTCGGTGCTTTGATTAGGCATCTCCGTGTGGATACCAGCAGAGACCGAACGCGTGCGTGGCTACGATCAGAACCCTGGACATCCGCAGATCCAAAAGTTTGGAGATCTGATCTCCATTTTGATTTTACTTACATTTGTTTTCTTTTGAGATTTCGGATCATGGTAGCATATTCGTGTCAAGATTCTAGCTATGATTTTCAAATCAAATCTGGTATGTGATTAAATTAAAAATATTTTAATTTATTTACTTTCGCTCTATAAACTTTTAGAAAAAATTTTAAACTACACGTATGAAACTGTAGCGATTTTCTAACAGCAGCAAGTTCATCAGCCACAGCTTTTGCACGTTGGAGAAGAGAGGTGACTATCTCATCTGATTTTTAATGAAGATTCTGCAACTCTAGATGCAGAGATATAAGTCGGATAGGGGATGCTGAACCAAAGGCTTCATGAAGAGTGTTCCAACACTCAAAGCTGGCCTCTTTGTTAAGAAAAAGAGGAACAAAGTCTTCAGATAATGAAGCAACAAGAAGACTTATGAGTTGGGCATCTTGTTGTTGCCAGGTAGCAGCGATAGCAAGATCAGTAGGCTATGGGTGAGAGCTATCGAAAAATCCAAACAAGCACTGACCCTTTAAAAAAGGAGTGATTTGCTTTCTCCAGATCAGGAAGTTGGACGCATTCAACTTGATAGATAGAAAATGCTGTGCCGATGGAAAGGTGAGAGAGGTCATTGTGTTAGGTGGAGAAGAAGGAGAGGGACTAGAGGAGGTGGAGATAGATGAACTGGTGGCGATGAGAGAGCACCGAAGGAGGGAGAAGAAATGCCCATTGGAGCTTCAATGCTCTGATACCATGATAAAGATACTTTCTTTTCTTTTCTTTTGTTATTTCATTGTTTTCTGATAGGAATATATAGATTACAATTATAATCTAGACTAGCTATTATAGAAATTCAAATTACATGCTATTGTAGCCTAGGCCAGCTATGATAAGAATTCAAATTACATGCTATTATAGTCTAGATCAGCTATGATAAGATTTCAAATTTTATGCTAAGTAAAGAGGCCAGCTATTACAAGAGAAGCATTTCAAATTTCATGTTAAATAGAGACAGACCAAATATATAATTTGAGCTATACATTGATAAGAGGCCAAATATAAGTGAATCAAATATGGAAGATGATCTGTGCGTTGGCAACCTTCAAGCCAAATCTGTTGAGCTTTTAGTTCTTGAAATGCACATTGCAATGCCAACCATGCCGCAACCAATTCAGCATAAGGCACAAAGGAAGCCAACAATGCACGGCATCCCGGTCTAATCAGATGCCCACATTCATTTCTAATAATAAACTCTACTGTTGCTTGATTAATTGTTACAGAGGCATCAAATTTGATTTTCAAAACTCCAACGGGAGGATGCAGCCATGATACCAAAATAGGATTTTGTTTAATCAGCCCAGCCTGATAGCCACTACCCCGGTACTGCCACGGGGTATCTGAATTATCATTAATGCTGCTAGAAATTCCTTAGATAGCAAATCAGCCTAGCGAACAAGTTGAATAGGAAGCTGCCCTTGTTGCTGAAATATGCGTTCATTACGAGCATTCCATATCATCTAGCCAACATAGGCGACAATGGATTTTATTGCTTCCACACCATTATGATCAGCCAGCAAATCAAGAAAACCTTGCCTAGTATTTGGTTGGAAACTTATACCCCAGTTATTTGCAAGATGCTGCTAACATAGAGTAGCATAGGAATATGTAATCACAGCATGCCCACAGTCCTCAATGGTGCCACACACATCACAATCCTTACCATTCATTGGAATAATATTCCTCATGGCCAATAGTTTTCTACAAGGCAATCGATCCCAAGTCAGTTTCCATAAAAATATCTTTACTCTCAGTTGCACTTTCAGCTCCCAAATCCATTCACATTTAATCCCACATTCAGAATAAGAAGTTGAGTCCAAACTCCTACTGATATTGGATAAACGCACTTGTGGTTGATTCGTATTGCTCCAATCCAGTTGATCACGCCATTGTCCTTTTATTATAGGCAAACAAAGGATTAAACTCATCATCTCAACTGGAAAAAATCCAGCCAAATACTCCACATTCCAATTTTTGGATGGAGTAATAAATTCTGCAATAGTTAAATCATCAGCAACAACATTCATATTAATGTAAGTAGGCCAACGAATAAGAGGAATATCCGAAATCCACGGATCCTGGAGCATATTAACCGATTGCCCATTCCCTATTAACCGTGGGAATTTAAATTCCCTATTAGCAAACAAGCCAATTTAGCATTTCTTTTTCCTTTCAATGAAACAGACGTAAAATCAAAATTATACCTCAAAATGTTTAAGCATGCAGCTCACTGATTTGGATATTTCTGATCACCTTAATTAAAACACAATTATTATCCTAGTTTGTTACATACAAAGGGTATAGAAAAGTAGCATTTTGTAGTACGCAACCACAAGAGTGATTACAGATTTAAAAAATGGTTCCACATAAATCTTATTGCCTCTTGAACCATCTCTATAGGAGGGCTAATATCTAAATCACCATCCCGCGAAGAAATAAATGTGCATTCGTGAAGACAATGAAGGTGACGGAGCATTATATCTAAAAAAAAATCCTTATAAGATGCAGGACTATGCAATTTAAGCCGTAGGATGTTTGTATCAGTTTTCCATGCACATGATACCACCGGTCAATGAAGATGAAGTTTACTTATTCCATAAAATCACATAACGTTTCTGAAATAATAATGATAATAATAATTGAAAAAAATTTTAGTCATCGCAATTTGTATGAGTTGTAAATATTCGAGAGAAATAGAAGAAAACACATTGGAGCATCGAAAATAAATGTCTAGAAAGAAAAATCCAATCTATTAGGAGTAATTTGGAATAGACTGGTGATGTATAAAGATTCAAACCCATTATAATCCATCAGATCCATATCGACGCCCTTCAAGCAGCCTAATTGTTGGAGTTTGCCCAACCTCTGGTCGGCAAATGTCTGTTCCGACCCCTGATCGGAGGCTATTCTATCTGATCTCTCGTCGGCATATTTTTGATCTGAATCTTTGGGTGGAAAAGGTTTGGTTCGACCCTTAATCGAAAAACTATCAGTCCCAGCTTCTAATCAGCAAGCTACGCTTTCTGATCTTTCCTCGAAAGCAGGTTGATCAGGCTCAAATTCAAAAGGCAGGGACTAATTAGCCATAGCTATCAAGGGCGGCTAAAGGGCAAGGCCACCGAAGCCCTTGCCTTAGGCCCCCGCCCACAGGCCCCCAGCTACCTCCCCCTCCCAGCCTCCACCCCGGTAAGGTCTCCCTCTGTGGTTCCACCCCCAGGCTCCCTGCTCAGCCCTTGAGAAGACGAACGGCAAGAGGTCTCTGCCCTGGAAGGCCCTCGCTCAGCTGCCTCCAATCCCCAGGTGGCCCCGACGACCCGCTCAGTCTGCGAGAAGATGACGGTGCCACGACAAGGAAGAATGGCTGAGCGTGCGGTCGGTCGGTCATCAGTGGTGAGGAAGACGGGTCATGGAATCGAAGGTCTCTGCGAGTGACGCGATGGTGGACAGTCCCTTTTTTTTTGAAAAGCCCCCGCCCCCAGGCCCCCCTCCCCCCCCCCCCGCTCGGCCTACGAGAAGATGAACGGCACCGACGCCGCGTGTCAAACTCTTCCAAAGACCGAAGGTCTCTGCGAGCAGCACGACGGCGGATGATTTCATTTTTTTGGAAGGCCCCTGCCCCCAGGTCCTCCTCCCCAGCTCGACTTGCGAGAAGATGAACGACGCCACTCACCGGAGGCCCTAAGCGGCTGACAGGTCACCGACGGTCGATCATCCGATCACTAGTGGCAAGGAAGAGTGGAAGATGAAAGGTCCGTCATCCCTTTTTTTTTGTGTTTCCCCAGAACTGAGGAACATGTGGCAGATGTGGTTACTGTGCGTGGCAACATGGGAAAAAAAAAGGAGTCGGTGGTGGGCAGTCTGCTTCATTAATTTTGGCCAATTATCGGACTAGTGCCAACGGTCATTTGGTCACATTAATTTTGACCAATTACCGAACTAGCACCAACGGTCATATGGTCATTTCTTCTATAAAAATGGATTGTTTTTTACTTTTTTTATACTTTGACAGAAATATTGTTAATGATTCATATTTTACACAGCATATACAGCTCTATAAAAATATAAAATCTTATTTAATTTTTCATTTTTTTATCTACTTTTTATACTCCTTCGGAAGGTTTGTAAATTCTCAAAATTGGTTGAGGTTGGGAAGTGTTTGATGTTTTGTAGTTTGGATCATTCTGTGTTTGTAAGTTCAACAGGATTATCCATTTTTTCTTTAGATCAATACAGTTCTCCTTTTCTATAAAAAAAATATATTTTTTTTAATTTATAGTATCTATTTCTTAATTCTTCTTTATTATTCATTTTACTTTTCTTCTTGATAATAACTCTAACTTATATTTTTTGTAGTTTGTACTCTTGTACAACAGCATTCAACAATAGGATACTATAAATTAGTTTATTATTTATCTCATTTACAAGCAGCATTTAACAATCGAGTACTATTGATCTAATCTTTACATATTTTTTATTTAATTTAAAATTTATATTATATTATTATATTTTGTCACTATTTTATTTAATACTTGATTCATTGAATTAGAAATTTTGATTGTTGATCTTGTATTAGCTATTTAAAAAATATAAGATAATTGTAATAGTTAAATTTTTTTGATAATTCATAATAAAAATTTAAATATGTCAACTTGAAAATATGAATCTGGTTATTCAAAGCTTAAAAAAAAAAGAAGAATTAAAAGTTTAATACAATCTCAAAAAAGAACTCTTGATAAATTTTTTACAAGTAATAAAAATAATAAATCAAAAAATATTGATGAATATTTCTTAAATGAACAAGTTAATAATCTTTTAGAGTTAGATGATAATAAAATATTAGAATAAGAAGAAGTCAATGAAGAGATTCAAAATGATCCTCAAAGTCATGGTGAAGAGAACTAATCTGTTAATTTAAATGATTACATTCCTAAAAATATTTATGATCTAAGTCAATGGATAAATATTGATATAAATTTGAGAGATTTATTAGTAGAAAAAGATCCAATTAGAATTGATGATATAGACTTTTCTAAAGATAAATTTTCAAGATATTTTTTTACTATATACTAAGTTCAAAAGTTGGCAAACGGAGAGAAGCATGAAAGAAGATGGTAAGTTTATTCAAAAGATTTAGACAAATTATTTTATTTTTATTGTAAATTATTTAATTCTGCTTCTAGTATAAGTAAACTAGCTAATGTTGGCACTAGAGATTGGAGAAATCATAGCGCTAAGCTTAAGAGCCATGAGATGAATTATGAGCATATTATTAATATAAGTTCATGTATTAATTTAAAAATGAGATTGTTGAAAAATAAAATAATTGATAAAAGTATTCAAGAATAAATAAATAGAGATGAAGAATATTGAAAAAAAGTATTATTAAGAATTCTGGCTATAGTAAAAACTCTTGGTAAAAATAATTTGATATTTTGTGAAAAAAATAAAAAGATCTGTCAAGAAAATAATAAAAAAATTTTAAGTCTAATTGAAATGATTACAGAATTTGATCTGATGATGCAAGAACATATTCGACATATTAAAGATAATAAAATTCATACTCATTACCTTGAACATAATGTACAAAATGAATTGATAAATTTGTTAGCAAGTGAAATTAAAAATAAAATTATTAAAAAATTATAGAAGCAAAATATTTTTCAATACTACTTGATTGCACTCCAAATGTAAGTCATCAAGAGCAAATATCTTTTATACTGTAATGTGTAGATATTTCATCAAGTTCAATCAAAATTATGAAATATTTTTTTAAATTCTTAAAAGTAGATGATATAATCAGAAAAGATCTTTTTGATGCCATTATGAATGAAATAAAATATATTAGACTTAATATTAATAGTTTAAGAGGACAGAGATATGATAATAGATCTAATATGAAGGGCAAATAGCAAAGAGTGCAAAAAAAACTTTTAGATATAAATCCTATATCTTTTTATACATCATGTGGTTGTCATAGTTTAAATTTAGTACTTTGTGATATGACTAGTTCTTGTACTAAAGCTATATCATTTTTTGGAATGGTACAATGTATATATTCACTATTTTTTTTACTAAATGATGAAAAATTTTACAAGATAATTTTTTCGATCTAACTCTTAAATCATTATCATAAATATGTGGAAAAAGTCATATTGAAAGTGTTAAAATAATAAGATTTCAAGCTCCATAAATAAGAGATGCTTTATTAGAATTAACAAAAGTTAGTGCAGATCCTAAAACTAAAAGTGAAGCTAATTGGTTAGTAACATATGAGCTTAAAAATTTTAAGTTTTATTGGGCATGACTATTTGGTATGATATATTATTTACTGTTAACTCAGTTAGCAAAAATTTACAATCAAAAGATATGCATATTGATATTACTATAGAATAATTAAAAGATTTTTTTTCTTTTTTTGAAAAATATAGAGAAGATAGATTTGCATCCACTATAATTTCTTCTAAAGAAATTGTATCTAAAATGAAAATAGAATCTAAATTTCATGATAAGCGTATCATTCATAAAAAGAAATAATTTGATGAGAATGTTGACAATGAAATAATAAAATCTCTTGAAGAATCATTTAGAATTGATTATTTCTTATATATAGTAGATCAAATAATTTTTTCACTCTAAAATAGATTTAAATAATTTAAGATTTATAAAAATATTTTTAATTTTTTATTTAGTAGTAAAAAATTGAAGTCATTAGATAATGATAGTTTGAAAGAATATTATCTTAATCTTGAATATTTTTTAAAATATAATAACTACTCTGATATTGATGGTTTAGATTTATTTTTAGAGCTAAAAATTTAAAAAAAATTATACAAGTGAAAGATAACAGTCCAATGGACATACTCAATCATATAAGATGACTCGACTCTTTTTCAAATATATATATTACTTTTAGAATAATATTAATAATTTCAGTAAGTGTTGCTTCGATAGAAAAAATTTTTTTAAAATTAAAATTAATAAAATCTTACTTAAGATCAATAATGTCTCAAGAAAGATTAAATAGATTGGCTATATTATCAATTGAAATAAAATATTAGAAAAACTTAATTATAAAAATTTAATTAAAAATTTTGCATCTCAAAAAGCTAGAAAAATAAAATTTTATTAAAAAATTTATATAAATTTTAATTAAAAAAATTATATTTTAGTATTTAGCTTTAGACCTCCAAATGTGTTGAGCCGCCCTTGATAGCTATCAATATTATTTAGGCATAACCACCTAACCTTGAAAATCTTCTAGATGTAATCGTTAGATCTTGAGAATCTTTCAGGTGTAATCGCCTGATCTTGAGAATTACAACCAAATAACAGCACTAGATTTGGTCAGCCTGTCTATCAAAAATGGTTACATAGCCGTCTCCTCTATAAATACTCAGACCCCGAGGATCCAGGTAAGTGATCCATCTTAGAGAGCTAAAACTCTGCTTCTCTGTTTGCACATTCTGATTTAAGCATCGAAGGAGCCTCATTGGAGCACAATCCTTCAGCCCGAAATTTTTTGCAGGTTGCTCCAGCATTGTGCTTCTCAATTTTCTGACATCAACCAGAAATAAGCCGCAACAGATAGAGGAAGGGCCGAATCTCAGGTCCTATAGAAAGAAGCAGACAAGTCAGAAACTTTAAAAGATTGCTCCACTCAGGATCTCCTCTCGGTGGACCAACACCTCCACCTCTCGATAGGTGCAGAATGAAATAGATTGTTCTGCTTCCGCACCTCTGGTGATGGCGAAAGTTTCTGTGCCAGTGTAGCAACCCATGACGGTGACTGTAGAGTAATTCAACCTGCTTTTTCAGTAGGTGCAACAACTAACAGCTGTCATTCAAGCAGCGATCCAGCTTCTGCCAGCACCACAACCGGTGAATCAAATCCAGCGACTAGCTGTGGATCATACTCAAAAGCCAAGGAGACGACGGTCTCTGAGTCTTTGATTGGGGCATGATTCAACCCCCAGCTGACAATCTCCTCCATGCTCTGAAGTTATATCGATCGGGATGTGGAAATCGAGCGAAGACTTCAAAAAATGGATAAGAAGTTCCAGTAGATTTGCAACAACCCATCAGCCCTGTTCGATGGATTCGATTCTAAACTACCTTTCATGGTGAGCATCCTCCAGGAATCTATCCCATTGAACTTCAAGGTTCTCCAGCTAGAGAGCTACGATGGGATCACAGACCCTATTGATCATGTCAATAGCTTTCGAGTAGTCATGCTCCTTCAGGAAGCCTCTGATGCTTTCCTATGTCGAGCCTTCCTCTCCACTTTGAAGGGGACGGCCTAACACTAGTACTCTAGTCTGAAGCAGGCTTCTATTCACTCTTTCTGACAGCTAAGCCAAGCCTTTGTTACCCAAACCATCAAATAGAAGGAGGGCGAGTCCATTCGATCATACGTAGCTCGATTCAATAGAGCTATGTTGGAAGTCTGTGACCTAGATCATTCGATCACAATGTCCACCCGAAAAGATAGATTGTTGATGGGTGACTTCAAAAAGTCACTGTTGAAGATCTTTCCTCAAAATTTTTTGAAAATACTGGTTCGAGCAGAGAAATATGCTCGATTGAAAGATTTTCTAATGGAAGAAACCATCCGAATAACTCCAACTGTGAGGAATCAAGAGCAGAGCGAGGCTCGCTCACCCAAGCGAAGTGGTGAAAATTGCCGCCATTCAAAATCCCCATCGAGGAGAAGGAATATTTCATCGAGGAGGAATCGTTCATCTCCGAGGCGATTGGGCGATCTCACTCCTTTAACTACTTTTAGGAGAGAGATTTTGATGGAGGTGTGAGCTGAGCTGCCTCCACCTTCTAAGATGTAGATAAATCCAAGACATCACGATCCAGACAAGTATTGCCTCTATCATCGTGACCACGGTCACGATACTGAAGATTGTTACCAGCTTAAAGAGAAAATTGAGTGTTTGATCTGAGAGGGAAGACTTAGTCGGTTCATCTGATGACAAGGTCCTCCACATCAACATCTTCTAAGAGTTGGGCAGCAGCAATGGAGATATCCCATGCTTTAGCAGCGATAGTGCCAGCCCCCTCAGCCTCAACCTTAACCAGCACCAGCACAACTGCGGGTTGAGGGGCAAGCGATAGTAGAAGATCGACCCCTGTAGGATAAAATTTATATGATAACTGGGGGATCTTCTGGATCGATGGAGCCGCATGCGGCGAAGAGGTCTTGGCTCAAGGAGCCAATGATCTTCACTGAATAAGATGCTGAAGGTGTACAAACCCCGTACAATGATGCAGTGGTTATTATTGCTAATATAGTTGACAACAATGTACACCATATTTTCATCGATAATGAAAGTTCTGTTGATATTTTATATTTTACTACTTTCACTATAATGGGGTTTGTTTCTGAATAGTTGAATAAATTTAGTACTTTGATCCAAGATTTCTTCGAGAGTTCGATAATTTCGGAGGGGACTATCAGACTTCCCCTTACCTTGGAAACCAAATCCAAGCAGGTGACTGTCCATGTTGATTTTCTTGTGCTCAACCTACTGTCAGCCTATAATGCAGTACTTGGCCGATCAAGTCTAAGAGTGCTAAAGGCAGTGGTGTTGGGCTACCACTTGATGATGAAGTTTTCGACGGAAGCTGAAGTGGGATAAATCCGAGGCAATCAGACCATGGTCCGACAGTGTTTTGCTACTAAGCTGCGAGTGGAGAAACAGCCGACGGTGCCCAATCTGAACTCCCAATAGGTTTGGATGCTCACAATGATTTGGTCGGAGAGCATGCTCGGCCATCCGAGGATCTAGTAGAGGTCTCTCTGAGGAAGAAAAATCCCCACCAAACTGTAAAAATTGGGTCATCCATAGATCATGTAGCCAAAGCTCAGCTAACTGCTCTTTTGCAAGAAAATATGGCCCTATTTGCTTGTTTGCTTGGACGACAGCAGATATGCCTAGCATATATCCAGAGGTGATGACTCATCACTTAGGGGTGCATCCAACCTTCCACCCTATAAAGTAGAAAAAGAGAAGCTTTGCCCCAAAGTGCTAGAAAGCAATTGCTGAGGAGGTGGACAAACTGGTCAAGGTCGGCTTCATTCGAAAAACAATGTATACTGATTGGCTCACTAACGTGGTGCTAGTCAAGAAAGCAAATGAAAAATGACGCATGTGCATCGATTTCACTAACCTAAATAAAGCCTACCCCAAAGATAGCTATCTTCTCACTCGAATAGATCAATTGGTAGATGCCACTTTTGGACATGAGCTCCTCACCTTCGTGGATGCCTTTTTCAGTTATAACCAAATCTAGATGGCACTTCAAGACGAGGAGAAAATGGTCTTTATTACTAACTCTGGGCCCTATTGTTATAGGGTGATGCCCTTTGGGCTAAAGAATGCCTGGGCAACATATCAGCGACTGGTGAATAAAAAATTCAAAGAGCAAATTAGTTGCAATATGGAGATCTATGTGGATGATATGTTGGTAAAAAATTGAGCGACCCCAGATCACATAGCCGACCTCCAAAAAACCTTCAACACCCTGCACCGATTCTAAATGCAGTTGAATCCCACAAAATGTGCCTTCGAAGTTAGCTCTAGAAAGTTTCTCGAATTTATGATTTTTTGATGAGAAATTGAGGTGAATCTGGAGAAGATTAAGACAATTCTGGAGATGTCCCCATCAAAAAATATAAAGAAAATTCAGTGCCTCATCAGAAGGATCGCCTCACTCAATCGTTTCATCTCCAAATCGGCTGAAAGGTATTTGCCTTTTTTTCAAACCCTCAAACAGTCGAGGGACTTTCACTGGATGATTGAGTGTCAGAAAGTATTTGAGGAGCTGAAGCAATACCTTAGCTCAGCACCCTTGCTTACAAAGCCCCAACTTAGAGAAGAATTGTTATTCTACCTTGCCATATCTCCATTAGTAATTAGTTCGGTTCTTATCCAGGAAGAAGGATGAATCCAAAAATCAGTGTGTTACTTAAGTAAGATATTTTAGGATGCTGAGAGCAGGTACACAAAGTTGTAAAATATTAATATTTACTCTGATTGTCATGGCAAAGAAGCTTCGATCCTACTTTCAAGCTCATACAATAGTGCTGCTCACGGATCAATCAATCAAGACAGTCCTCCACCATCTGAATAGTGTTGCAAAATGGGCCTTACAACTCTCTAAGTTTGATATTAAGTTTTGCTTAAGGCCTTCAATCAAAGCTCAAGTCTTGATGGACTTCATCTTTGAGTGCACCATCCCTAATGAGGAGGGCTCAGAAGCTGCGGAGAGTAGCTCAATGGCACTAAAGGAACAAATAAATATGAACCCTGATCCTTAAGACCAGTGGATTCTTCATATGGATGGATCTTTCAATTCATCGGGATCAAAAGCCGGGATCATCTTAACCAGGTTGGAAGGTGATGTGGTGGAGTATGCTTTGTAGTTTGAAGTTTTAGCCACCAATAACGAAGCAGAGTATGAGGCTTTAATTATCGAGCTTAGACTTGCAAAGGATGTGAGAGCCAAACACTTGAAGGTCTTCAATGACTCTCAACTAGTGATGGGACAAGTCAAGGACAAATATGAAGCTCGGGAGAAAAACATAAAGAGGTACCTCGAAAATGTAAAAGAACTAACTTCACCTTTTCTGAGCTTTAATATCCAATAGGTACCTCAGACACAAAATACATGGATGGATGTGCTATCAAAGCTAGCGATCTCTCTACTAGCTAAATTCCATAAAGAAACTATATCGAGGTATTGAAAAACTCAAGCCTGGAAGAACCTCTTGCTGTTCAGCAGATTGAAGAAAAGCCTTGCTAGATTGACCCCTTGCTAAAGTACCTCTGATCGGGTGAATTACCACCTGACAGTCAGAAAGCTCGAAAAATCTGCAAGTAGGCTGCCTACTATGTGCTTCATGATGACAAGTTGTATAAGCAATCCTTCTCTCTCCCACTTCTGAGGTGTCTGCGACCGTCCGAAGCAAACTATGCACTAAAAAAGGTCCACGAGGGGATTAGTGAAAATCATTTGGGTGCAAAAACTCTTTCTTACAAAATCCTCCGGCAAGGCTATTATTGGCCTTCGATGCAAAAGAATGCTTTTGATTTTATCAAAAGGTGTGATCGCTGTCAGAAGATTTTCAATATTTAGCATTAACCAGTGGTGCCCCTTACTTCTATCACTGCTTCATGGCCTTTCACTCATTGGGGAATGGACTTCTTGGGTCCCTTTCCTCAAGGCTCAGGTCAGCACAAATTCCTTCTGGTGGCCATTGATTATTTCATAAAGTGAGTGGAGGCCGAGCCTCTAGCCCGTATAATAGAGGCTAGAGTTAAAGACTTCATCTGAAAATCTATTATTTGCCGCTATAGCCTCTCGAGGGCACTGGTAACTGACAATGGCAGGTAATTTAGCAACTCTCAATTCTAAGAATTCTATGAAGAACTTAGACTTGAACAATGCTTTACCTCAGTTGGATACCCATAGGCAAATGGAGAGGCCGAAATAACGAACAGGACTCTCTTGCAAGGCCTGAAGGCTAGACTTAATCAGACTGGAGAGTTCTGGATGGACGATCTATATCATGTATTGTGGGCATATCGAACAACTCAGAGAATTCTGACTGGAGAAATTTCATTCAACCTTGCATTCGAAATCGAAGCAGTTATACCAGTTAAGATCAGACTTCCTTCAGAGTCGAGGAGTACAATGAGGATAGTAACTCTAAATGGTTGTGAACCAACCTTGACCTGATTGAGGAGAGTAGAAAATGAGCTACCGTGTGGATGGCATCCTATCGACAAAGGGTGGCCAAGTACTATAATTTTTGAGTCAAGTCTAAAAAATTTCGAGTTGGTGATCTAGTACTACAGTGCACCGAAGTCTCACAGCTTGCGGAGCAGAGAAAGCTATCACCTAATTGGGAAGGCCCTTATCAGGTGGATGAGATGGTACACCCTGAAACTTAGAAACTGAAATAGCTTGATGGAACTCCACTATAAAGAATAGGAACTCAACTAACCTCTGCATGTATTATTGTGATATTGTAATTTTACTGAAGTATATGCATGAATGAACACTCCAATTTGTCAACATCGGTCCTTCACATATAAGTGCGAGTAATATTAAAACTTGACCCTTGATTAGCCTCGAGATGTTAAAAGTCTTTGATTGACTAATATCTGAACTCAGTCTTTGATCGGCCTCGAGATGTTAAGAGCCTTTGATCAGCTTATATCTGAACTTGGCCTTTGATCGGCCTTAAGATGTTAAAAGTCTTTGATCGGCTTATATCCGAATTCAGCCTTTGATCAGTCTCGAAATGTTAAAAGCTTTTGATTGGCTTATATTCAAACTCGACCTTTGATCGGTCTCGAGATGTTAAAAGCTTTTGATTGGCTTATATCCGAACTCGATCTTTGACCGATCTCGAGATGTTAAAAGTCTTTGATCGGCTTATATTTGAACTCGATCTTTGATCGACCTTGAGATGTTAAAAGCTTTTGATCAGCTTATATTGGAACTCGACCTTTGATCAACCTCGAGATGTTAAAAATCTTTAATCAGCTTATATCCGAACTCGACCTTTGATTGATCTCAAGATGTTAAAAGCCTTTGATCAGCTATATCCAAACTCGACCTTTGATTGGCCTTGAGATGTTAAAAGCCTTTGACCGGCTTATATTTGAACTCGACCTTTGATCGGCCTCAAGATGTTAAAGCTTTTACATTTTGTAGCGACCATGTGGAGTCAGTATGATTCAAAAAATGATAACATAAAAAAATAATAAAAAAATATATATACATGAATGCATGGTTGGAAAAGTTGTAACTTTATTCCAACAAAAAGCATTTGTAACTCTTGCCTGCTTTGTCTAACATTACAGGATGGAGAAAAGACAAAGCGAAGAAAAAAGTTAGTTATTCGGCTGGTGGGGCATCGTTAGTTGGTTGCACCTCTTCGATGCACCATGCTCTACGAAAAATCATGAATTCAAAAAATATGTAAGTATTCCCTCACTTTTCATGTAGCTGCATCAAAGCATCTTCTATGTCCATCTCAAAATTAGGTAGCTTAGACAGATCAAGTTATGGGTACAAAATTTGAATTGCATTCCGACAGAAGCTGTAGCTGGAATGACATCCGACAGCAAAGGTTGTTGGGTGGATGTCTGGTCAGGACACCACCTCCCAAGATCTTTTCAGTACCACGCGATGCAGCAGGAAGAAAGAAAAAATAAAATAAAAGAAAAAATAATCAAAATACGTGGATCAGCCACAAAAGGACTCGCCTCCACGGGGCATGCAAACTTCACTATGAAAAAAAAATTTTACAAGAGGAGACCTCACCCTCAACCCTTGTACACCCAATTTTCTCTCACCTGAAGTTTTCCTCACAAAAGCTCTCTCTCTCTTGAAGACCCCCCTGAACCTCTGAAGTGCCTGGCGACCGCTGTCCAGGAGCCTCCTGCTCCTTCTCTCTCAACGCTTCCACCTCTCTCTCTTCAATCGGGTTCGTACGGGCTTCATACGGTGCAAGAAAATCGATCCCCCCTCTCTGTTTCACGCACAGGCTTTTAAAGGGTTAAAACTAGGTTTAAACGTGATTAGAGAGGGATTAGGAGTCCTAAACAAAGCCAAAAAATCTCTTGGACCATCGGATCAAGACCGGGAGCCACCCATGCCATCGGATTGTGCTTCGGTCTATGGAATAGTATCGTGGACCGCGAGAAATATATGGAAAATATCCACGCGGTCCACAGGCCCAGCCGTGGACCGCCCGGTCCATGGTGGACCGGAGAATAGGGCCAGCAGGCCATCTGGCCGGCCCGCTCCCGCGCGCGGGCCTGTGCGTGCCTGGGCCATGCGCACGGCTGGGCCACCCACCCACGTGGGTCGCGCGTCCCGCGCACCGTCGCCTGCGGCCGCGCCACTGCCGCCCGCCGCCGGTCGCCGGTGGTCCTCTGCCGCCTCGAATCTCATGCCGACTTCAAAAGCTCGTATCTCCTCCATCCGAGCTCCGTTTCAGGTGATCTTGGTCTCGTTGGACTCCATTTTTTACCGCAAATCTTGTTGTGGGTCAATATGGGCTAAATCTTGAGGTATCAAATCCTAACAATCTTCACTTCGACTCGATATTCGACCTCCTCCAAACTCCGAGAGCTTCTGGATCTCCTCGCCTCCATGCCCTGGGGCAATCACCTACTGATCATGGATGGGCAAACATGAGAGTCGAGACAGGCTGCTCGATCCCATCTCCATCGTATGCTGTGCTCCTCCTAACCTGAGACCTACTTGGGGCATCGTCCTACGGCAATAGGAATCTCACCTTGCGATGTCGCCTCTCATCCTCTCGAGTCTCTTGTCTCATGCCCGATCCACCTCCTGGAGCTCCACCTCGCTCTGAGCTTCGTCTGACTCCCGAAGCTCCACCTCGCACTGGGCTCCCCGTCAGGTAATAATGTCCTCTGCTCCCTTCTTCCCCTCCAGCACAATCCTATCGCCGTGTAGCACCCTCAGGATTCCTCCACCAGCTACCATCCTGTAACCTCTCGAATCAAGTCTGCTAAGTGAGATAAGATTCCGCCTGAAATCGGGTATGTATCGGACCTCCCCCAATCTCCTCACTGCACCATCATGTATCCTCCAGCTGACCATCCCAATGCCTCTGATCGCACAGCTCGATCCATCCGACAGATATACAGTGCCCTCACTATTCTCCAGGGAGTCAAACTGCTCCTCTCTGCAACACACATGATAGGGGCATGCAGAATCTAATATCCACTGCTGGAAAGAAGTAGATACCTCATCAGATATCTCCAGGACATCTCCATCTAAATCGCTGCAGGCCGTCGCTACAGTAGCCACTATCCGATTTTTGAGTTGAGGGCAATCTCTGGCTAGATGCCCCAACTCCTCACATCGGTAACACCTGATTTTGCTCAAGTCCCTCCTAGACTTAGACCGCCCTCGTTGCGATCTCCTGCCGCTCCGTCTATCGCCTCCTGCTCCTCCAGAAGCCACCAAAGCTGAGCTACCGCCACCTGAGCTCGAAGCTGGGTTCTCCCTCCTGAGAACTTCGTTCTGGAGTATCGCTGCGGTGACCTCATCCATCTTAATGGTGCTCTTCCCCACTAGAAGAGTAGTCACCAAGGACTCGTACGAAGAGGGAAGCGACGCCAGCAAAACTAGCACCCTGATCTTCTCCTCAACGTTCTCGCCAACGCTGAGGAGGTCGGTGAGGATCTTCTGGAAGTGGCTCAAATGCTCCTGCACGCTTTGTCCCTCAGTCATCCGCAGTTGGTAAAACTGCCTCCAGAGGAAAAGAGTGTTGGTGAGAGACTTTGCCATGTACAACTCCTCGAGCTTCGACCACAGCACCGTCGGGAAAATTTTACTCAGCACATGGATCACCACCTCATCTGTCAGGTACATACGGATGGTACTCACCGCCTGCATCTGTAGCAGTTTCCAATCCCGCACCTCTATGGTGGTCGGCTTCTCATCGTACAAGAGAGAATCGATCAACCCCTGTTGAATGAGCACATCCTTCACCCTTGCCTACCACAAAGAGAAATTGCTCTTACCATCAAACTTGTTGATCTCCATCTTGATTATTCCTGTCTTCTCTATCTTCAGTCTTGCTCACCACCACTGCAATCTGCGTCCTTGTACCGCCTTGCTCTGATACCACTTGTTGGGTGGATGTTTGGCCAGGACACCACCTTCCAAGATCTTTTCAGTACCACGCGATGCAACAGGAAGAAAGAAGAAACAAAATAAAAGGAAAAACAATCAAAATACGTGGATCAGCCACAAAAGGACTCGCCTCCACGGGGCATGCAAACTTCACTATGAAAAAAAAAATTTACAAGAGGAGACCTCACCCTCAACCCTTGTAGACCCAATTCTCTCTCACCTGAAGTTTCCCTCACAAAGCTCTCTCTCTCTTGAAGACCCCCCTGAACCCCTGAAGTGCCTGGCGATCGCTGTCCAAGAGCCTCCTGCTCCTTCTCTCTCAGCGCTTCCGCCTCTCTCTCTTCAATCGGGTTCGTACGGTGCAAGAAAACCGATCCCCCCTCTCTGTTTCACGCACAGGCTTTTAAAGGGTTAAAACTAGGTTTAAACGTGATTAGAGAGGGATTAGGAGTCCTAAACAAAGCCAAAAAATCCTCTGGACCGTCGGATCAAGATCGGAAGCCACCCATGCCGTCAGATCGTGCTCCGATCCACAGAATAGTGCCGTGGACCGCAAGAAACACGTGGAAAATGCCCACGCGGTCCACAGGCCCAGCCGTGGACCGTCCGGTCCACGGTGGACAGAAGAATAGGGCCAGCAGGCCATCTGGGTCGGCCCGCTCCCGCGCGCGGGCCTGCGCGCGCCTGGGCCGCGCGCCCGCCTGGGCCGCGCTCCTGACTGGGCCGCTCGCCTGCGTGGGTCACGCGTCCCGCGCGGGCTTGGGTCGCGCATCCCGCATCCCGCCGCCTGCAGCCGCACCGCTGCCGCCCGCCGTCGGTCGCCGGTGGTCCTCCACCGCCTCGAATCTCATGCTGACTTCAAAAGCTCGTATCTCCTCCATCCGAGCTCTGTTTCAGGTGATCTTGGTCTCGTTGGACTCCATTTTTCGCCGCAAATCTTGTTGTGGGCTCAATGTGGGCTGAATCTTAAGGCATCAAATCCTAACAAAGGTCATATAGATCATCGACTGAGAACTGTCCATTAGTTGCTCATGAGATCGAAAAGAAGAAGCTCCTTCTCCTTCTATCGGAGATCGACCTTCTGGTCCTTGCTCTCCCGACCAAGATCTTTCATCATGGGAGATCGAAAGAAGCTCTTTTGAGCAAACATCGACAATGGGAGTAGTCATTTGGATACCTCGCTATTGTACATCTTTGAGAGCAGGGATGGTCTTCTTGCCATTCAACACTCTTTGCAACTTCAAAATTTCCTCCCTGGTATTACGGAGTTCATCTTGAAGTTGCAATGTCCGCACGGACCTCGCCCATCTAAATTCCCTACACTTGATTAGGGACTCCAAGGCATGGATTTTTTCACGGGCAGAGTCAAGCTTATGATGATATACAGTCAATTTTACCGCCACACCCCAGGACTTCTTTTTCACTGCATTGGATATCCTCTATAGCTCTTCAGTCAATTGTACCTTCTCAATGCTGTATGTTACAACTCCTTGCCAAACTTCTTGTTGAAGTCTACTGACTTCTTTTTCGGCCTCATCGAGTCTCTTTCGAGCCTTTTTAAGTCTCTTTCTCTGATCGGCGGCCTCTCATTCAAAGAATTTAAGTTTTTCTTCCAGACTCTTGATATGAGCTTTAATATTAACCGCCGTCATCGAAGAAAGATGAGTGGCCAGTAAAAGAGCAACAGCTATCGGACTGACGTCGCAAGCATTGTTTACCAACTATGCAAATAATTGAAAGTGAAAAATTCAAAAAGCTCATAATTTCATTTCATTAAATAAAAGTTTCTTACAAAGATTAAAAAAAAATAGGCAAAAAGTACAAGCATTCAATCCTCGACCTTCTCTTAGGGAGTTGTATCTGAAGGAGGCTTGGAGCGACCTGCATCAGCAGTTGAAGAGGAGGGCGGCTCAGCAACATTCTCCTTCTCGAAAATGGAGAGCTTGAAGGTAGTGTAAACTCCCTCGTCATCTTCATCTTCATCTTCATTGTCCAAGAAGGCAAGATCAAGCTTCGGATGCTCCTCCTCTATTGACTTTTGACAGTCGATCCAACCTTCTTTATGAGCCTGATGAAAAATTTTTTCGCTAAAGATCACATGACTATTGCAATATTCTTCAAATACCTTAAATGCCTCCACTGCTCGAGCCATCTTCTCAGTGAAGACAGGTGATGCCTTGAATTTCTCGACTGAAGAGTGCTTAGCATCTTGAATGCGCTCTTCAATCCTTCTCTCTACCTCTCTCTCCCTCTCTAGGGTGAGGGTGAGATCGGACTCCACCTGCCTTAAAGCCCTCTGGAGATTCTTGACCTCAGCCTCTAGTTCTTTAATTTTTGCTTGAGCTATCTAGACATCCATTTGGGCTTTCTTCTCAGCCTCTCACACTTGTGCCTTCCTGACCAAGTGGTCCAACAGATTGACAAGAATATGGAGCAGCTGCATCCCAAATCGACTGAATTAGAAGAAATATGATGATTAAGAGGGAGGAGGGGTGACAGGATAAATGCTATACCTGGTGATCTATGGTCAAAGATAATTTTTTTAGACTGAAAATGCTCATCCTGTCTATTTGCTCCAACTCTACTAGAATTACGGAGTTCTCGACAATTTTCTGGATGGCCTTCCAGTCTTGAAAAAATAGACCCTCTAGAATGTCATCGGAAAGAGCCTTATCATCGTCAACCTCCTTAAAAAACTTGACCCGAGCAGATGTCTTGAAAGGCTGAGGCTGCTCGATGATTTCTTCTTGGGAGTCGGTGGTCGGGGTAGGAGTAGATGTAGATGCTGACAAAATTACTTCGACCTTGAAAGAAATTGCTTGATTGATAGTGGCAGGCTCTTGGCTGAGTTTGATAGATTTTGACTTTTTCTTCCTCTCAATTCTGGCAGCTTGAGTCTTCCTCTTCTACGGAAGAGACACCCCTTTGGGAGGAAACATATAGCCAGTCGGCATATGGGTGTTTCTTTAATATGAAGAGAGCTCGAAAAAGTAGAATTGGAGGTCGGACTCCCATCTGAGAGCAAAGTACCAAAAAACCTATAATGTATCTAAAAGAGTTTGGGGATACAGCACAGAAAGCAATCCCATAGAACCTAAAAAGCTCAAAGATGAAGAGAAAAATAAGAAATCTAAGATCTACCCAAAGATTTTTCTCATACACTACTAATTGACCTGGAGGTGGATTATGGACTCGAGCATTAGAACCAGGAAGTTCAAAATGAAACCCATCGAAAATATAGTATTGGGTTCGGAGCAACTCTAAGTCACCCAAGGTCAACTCTGTTCGGATCTCTCTAGGTCCGATCAAAAAATTGATTTTAGTTCTAGGGCTTTTCAGATCCTTCACTTTCTTTCGCACAGGGCTCTCGCTCATAGAGTTTTCGGAACCCACCATGAAACAAAAATTTAAGAGAAAATGAAAAGAAGAAAAAATCAAGAAGAAGATAAGAGGGACTTACCTTTGAGTAAGAAATCAAAAAGAAGTAACTATCTTTCGAGAGCTCTTCACATGGTGAAGAAAGGAGAAAATCTGTTTGTGGGAGCTTTGGAGCAAGAAAAATGGTGAAAGGAGAAAACTTTTTATTAGAATCAATAGAAGGAGAAATAAAACAAAGGAAGCCGCCCTTTTAAATAGAAGAACGCACGTCTCTTAGAAGACGTCAAGTCGGTATGAATTTTTGAAATGAACCATGCATCAAAGCTTCATTAGCTCAAGCTGGCCGATGGTCTCCACATTTAATGCGTCTTAGTAGAGAAGAGTAGCGTCTGTGCAGATTTCAAAAATTTCATCATTAGTTCGATAACTTTTCGTCTAAAAAATTACATGCAGACATTTAGTTTAAAAATAGCTCTTTACATCTCTGACCATTCAGAATGCCAAGATAAATACTCGCATAGCCCGACCAGAGCTCAAACTAGGGAGTAGGGGGTATTTGTAAGGAGTAATTTGGAGTGGACCGGTGATGTATGAACATTCAAGTCCATTATCACCCATCGTGTCCATATCAACACCTTTCAAGCGGTCTAATTGTTGCAGTTTGCCCGACCTTTAGTCGGAAAATGTCTGTCCTAACCTTCGATCGGAGGCTATTCTATCTGATATCTCATCGACACGTTCTTGATCCGAATCCTTGGGCGGAAAAGGTTTGGTCCGATCCTTGATCGAAAAACTATCAGTCCCAACTCCTAGTCGGCACGCTACACTTTCTGATCTTTCTTTGGAAGCAGATTAATCAAGTTCAGATTCAAAAGACAGATGCCAACTGGCCATAGCTATCAATACTATTTGGGTGTAACCATCTGATCCTGAGAATCTTTCACGTGTAACTACCTGATCTTGAAAATTACAACCAAATAACCATATTAGATTTGGCCAGCCTGTCTACCAAAAATGATCATACAGTTGTCTCCTCTATAAATACTCAGATCCTGAGGATCTAGGTATGTGATCCATCTTAGAGAGCCAAAACTCTACTTCTTTATTTGTGCGTTCTGACTTGAGCATTGGAGGGTACTTGTCGGAGCACAATCCTCCAGCCCAAATTTTTTTTGCAGGTTGTTCTAGCGCTATGCTTTTCAATTTTTCGGTATCAATTCGAAACAAGCCGCAATACAACCCAATATAACAAATCACCTCAAGTTTATGCACCGGATCTTTCCATGCTACTAGCATGGAAGAGAACAAGAAAATTCTTGCACAAACTTTAAAGCAGAAAGGCAACCTTACAAAAATAAAACACAGAGAAACTGCTAGATGTGCTAAAGGAGCTGCTTAGATAAGAAAATAGACAACCTTTGTCCAAGGGTAAAAATAGAGCAAAGGCAACATGCACTTAACATTTTAACAAGAAATCTTAATTTTGAATTCATATAAAAGTTTGGAAATTGAAAAATAGAAGCTCACGATTAATTTCCTATCATCATTATAAGAGTTAAAAGTGTTAGAAATGTCTGGTCAGGATACCATCTCTACAGAATCTTTTTGATACCATACGTCGTAACTGGAAAAAGAAAGAACAAAACAGAAATGCAATCAAATATATGGATCAGCCAAAAGGCTTATCTTCATAGGGCATGCAAGCTTCACTATGAGAAAAGAAAAAATTACAAGAGGAGATCACACTCTCAATTCTCATATACCCAATCTTTCTCTCACAAGAAGCTCTCCCTTACAAAATCTCTCTTTCTAAGAAGACCCCTGAATCCCTGAAGTGATCGCTGTCTGCTGCTTGATAGTCTGTCTGAAGCTCCTACTTTTGCTTTTTGTTGACGTCCTCTAGGATCTTCTTGCTGTCTCCACTCTCGACTGCTGCTTCTGCTCAGGGTCCTTTACCAATCCATCTTACCAGCAACTATTTGTCCACAGGCTTTTAAACACATCAAATAGTGCATAGATCATAATTAGACTTCGACTATACCTCAAAGAAATCTCTTAAACCATCCGATTAAGACCACAACATCCCATGGCTATCCGATCGTATAATCCTGCATCCCGATCCATGCAATAGTGCCATGGACCGTAAGAAATGGCCCCGAAACACCATCGGTCCATGATGGACTGCAAGAAGCGAGTGACAAATGCCTCGTCAGTCCACCGCGGCTCCCATGGACCATCGGTCCATGATCGTGCATGGACCGCGTGAGAAATCCATGCAGGCCGTGCCAGTGCGCACCCACCTGGGCCTAGGCTGTGCGTGTGCGTGCGCCCTCCTGGGCCTAGGCAGTGCACCGTGCGCGCCCGCACGTCCGCACGCTCGCGGCCACCCCACATGCAGCTACATGCACTTGCTCCGTTGTGGCCTCCGTCGGCCCGCCGTCGGCCTTCGCCGCCTCATGGACTGTGCCACCTGCTCCGAACTTCTCTCGAGCGTATTTCTCCATCTGGATTCTGTTTGGACTGATCTTAAATTCGTTGGACTCCGTTCATCATCACGGACCTTGCTATAGGCTTAGTGTATATCGAATATCAAGGCATCAAATCTTAATAAAAAGAACTCATCCATAAATGCTTGGATAGTCCATGCAAGCAGCTTTGGTGTAACTTCGTTTGCAACTTCTTCCATGGAAGTCCTATATATGATCAAATCGGTCAGCATGCCTTAACTTCAATGTCCGATTTTTGTGCCAAACCCCAACTATGTTGAACCCTTCAGCCACAAAATCCTTTGTTAGAGACCATCTCAAGCACCCTTTCACGTCGATATCTATAACCGCACAAGTTATGAGTTTGCCAAGGCCATCACTCTCTTCATCCTGGAACCAATGGAGTTAAGCAGAAAATGTTGTCGCACACAAACATTAAGGGCATCTACGCGTACAAAATCTGCGACTCATATTCAGAGTCTTTAAGATCCATTTAGTAGAAAGCATGAGTCTCAGTTATACATCCTTACGGAGGCAAGATATATCTGACGCCAGGTGCTGCAATTGTTTTCTTTCCAAATCTCGGGGCACATGCACGGTGGATAACGTGCAATCGCGAATTGGTGAATTACAATGGCGTGTTATCCACCGTGGGACATGGCGTGGATCAGTCCACGTGGACCACGCCAGATCTCACGGTGGATAACACGCCACGTTATCCCTTAGTATTTCACCAATTCCCGATTGCGCGTTATCCACCGTGAGATTTGCCGCGGTCCACTTCCCACATGGCGTCCCGAACGGACTCGGAGTCCCAAAACTGGTCGGAACAGGCTACCTCGCCTCTAGAAAAGGTGAGGAAGAGTACTCCGAGATAGACGAAGTACGAGAGGAGCTAAGGAATAGAGATGATGGTTCCTGCGGTTGCTGGTGATCTTACCGGGTGGACGTTCGAACCCGAAGAAGGAGAACTGATCGAGCAAGATGGAGAAGAACCGAGAGGAACAGAGATGATGTTTCCTGGGGTAGCTGATCTTACCGGGTGGACGTTGGACCCGGAAGAAGAAGAACTGATCGAGCATTATCTTGGTCCCAAGGTGCGCGGGGAGCAGAAACCTTATCTCTGTTTTATCCCCGAGCTCGACGTGTACGCCACGGAGCCTTGGAATCTTGGAAGTAAGAATCATGTTATTATTCTTGCATGCATGCATGCTTTAATTTTGTTGCCGCTGCTGAGTTAATTAATTAACATGGATTCTTCACTGCATTGCATTGCATGTACGTATATAGTTGAATTCAGGCATGGGAAGAACAGAGATTCGTTCTTTTGCTTCACCCGGGTTGCTCGGTCCGCCGCCTCCAATGGCAGGTTGACGCGCGGTGCTGGGAACGGCACGTGGCATGCCCGTGGTAAGAGCAGGCTTATCCACTGCAACGGCGAGGTTGCTGGGCGAAAGATGGCCAGTCTCAAGTTTATTGATGAAAAAGAGAAGTAGATATTTATTTTTATTTTTCTTCTCACTTGATCAAAAGTGTGTACAAAGACCTATAAATACAAATATGTAGACCCAAATACAGATAGGGAATAACAAGAATATGCCAAAGAATAACCAAGAATATGCTACGGAATAAATCCCTGGTCCTTTAATTAGATATTTTTTCCAATTAAGCTTAATCCTTCCAATACTCCCCCTCAAGATGAGGCGAAGATATCTCGAAGCCCCATCTTGTCAGTCAATCCAGAAAAGGACAATGAGCTAAGCCCTTTGGTTAGAATGTCTGCCACCTGATCAGAGGACCGAATATAGGTAATACAGATCTGACCCTGATTAATCTTTTCTTTGATAAAATGACGGTCAATCTCGATGTGTTTGGTACGATCATGCTGTATCGGATTGCTTACAATCTCAATCGCTGCTTTGTTGTCACAATATAACCGAAGAGGAAATTTGTTTAGAAGTTGTAATTCCTGAAGCAGTTTCTGAAGCCAAAGAAGTTCACATATGCCTAGAGCCATTGCTCTATATTCAGCTTCTGCTGATGATCTAGCCACCACTGACTGTTTCTTGCTTCTCCAGGTAACTAAATTACCCCCTACATATGTACAATACCCCGAAGTAGATCGCCTATCATCCAATGATCCAGCCCAATCTGCATCAGTAAATCCCTCAACCTGGAATGTGTTGTGTTGGGAGAACAACAAACCACGACCAGGACATCCTTTCAGATAGCGTAATACTCTGAAAGCTCTCTCCATGTGTGATTCTCGTGGATCATGCATGTATTGACTGATGACACTGACAGCATAGGCTATGTCGGGTCTTGTATGTGAAAGATATATCAGCCTTCCAACTAACCGTTGATACCTTTCTCGATCAACAGGAGCTCCACCATCTGTCACTGTTCGATGATTCTGATTTATTGGAGTAGTAGCAGGTTTACACCCCAACATCCCAGTCTCAGAAAGCAAATCTAGTACATACTTTCGTTGTGACAGAAAAATACCTTTGGATGATCGTCCAACTTCTATGCCCAAAAAATATCTTAGTGGACCCAGATCTTTTACTTCAAATGCTTGCTTTAGTTTTCCTTTGAGTTGTTTAATCTCATGATGGTCATCTCCTGTTATTACAATATCATCAACATAAACCAAGAGTATAGTTTTCTTTCCCTTGAGATGTCTATAGAATAGAGTATCATCTGCATTACTCTGTCTATATCCCATTCCTTTTACAGTCCGACTGAATCGATCAAACCAGGTTCGAGGAGACTGTTTAAGACCATAAAGTGAGCGCTTTAGCTTACAGACTTTTTCAACTGTTGCTCTAGTCTCAAATCCTGGTGGTATCTGCATGTATACTTCCTCCTGAAGATTTCCATGAAGAAATGCATTCTTTACATCTAACTGATGTAATTCCCAGCCAAAATTAGCAGCACATGATATAAGTGTTCGAACAGAGTTCATCTTGGCCACTGGAGCAAAGGTTTCATCATAGTCTACACCATATATTTGAGTGTATCCCTTTGCTACTAGCCGAGCTTTGTATCTTTCCACCTTGCCTTCTGGAGTCTGCTTTATAGTGTACACCCATTTACACCCTACAGGATGCTTCCCAGCTGGCAGAGTGACCAGATCCCACGTCTGATTTTTGGATAAAGCAGTCATCTCTTCTAACATTGCTTCCTTCCACTTAGGTTCTGCCATAGCCTTTTGCCAGGTAATAGGAATACAGACAGAGTCTAATGCAGCTATAAAGCTTTGATAAGATGGAGACACATTCTTATATGAAACATAATTAGTGATATCATAACGATAACGAGCAGGAGGAACAATTGAGCGAGTACCCTTCCGTTTTGCAATAGGAATATTAAGATTAGAAATGGAAGAAGTAGTAGAAATATTGTTACCATTAGGAGACTCTAGAGAAGAAGCTTCAAGCGGTGGAGATACCTGGGCAATTGGTGGTGAATGCACACTGGACTCTTCTTCTTTCTCAATACTAGGCTCCCTCTGAACATCATTCTCAATACTAGGCTCCCTCTGAACATCATTACTATGATACTCCCCCTGGGCACCAGAATTTGGTGTGTATAGAAAGTCACCCAGAAGAAATAATTCTGGTGTCTTATTATCAGATAGACGACTTCCATAATAAGCTTCAGTTTCTCAAAAAGTAACATCCATAGTAACAAGCATTCGTCGCTCAGGAGGATAATAGCACTTGTATCCCTTTTGAGTAGCAGGGTAACTGACAAAGACACATTTTAATGCTCGTGGATCTAGTTTTCCTACTGAAGGTCTATGATCACGAGCAAAACAAACACATCCAAAGACCCTAGGAATGACTACATAATCAGTAGACCCTTTCAAACATTGTATGGGGGACTTAAACCCGAGAGTTCTTAGAGGCATACGATTGATCAAGTAAGCCGCGGTCAAGACAGCCTCACCCCACAAGAATTTAGGAACTTGCATGGTAAAAAGTAAGGATCGGGCTACTTCCAATAGGTGCCGATTTTTTCTTTCGGCAACTCCATTTTGAGCAGGAGTATCAACACAAGTGGTTTGATGAAGAATTTCGTGAGTTTGAAGATACGCACGGAACTCCTGATTAATGTATTCTGTGCCATTGTCAGAACGTAAAATTTTAATTTCAACACCAAACTGAGTACCTACAAATTTATGAAACTCTTTAAAACAGTTTAAAACTCCCATTTTTTCCTTCAATAAATAGACCCAAGTTACTCGACTAAAACAATCAATGAAGGTAACAAACCACCTATGGCCCTTGAGAGTATTGATACTACATGGTCCCCATACATCAGAGTGAATTAAAGCAAAAGGTTGAGAACTTCTAATTCCAGATATAGGAAATACTGCTCTGGTGTGTTTAGCCAATTCACAATGATCACAAACTAACAAATTTTTATTGCATTTAGTTGATAAAGATGAAAATAAGCGACTAAGAATAGAAAAAAGAATGTGACCTAGCCTACGATGATGTAACATAAGTTCTGAAGTGGCACTTTCAGCAGACAATGCATACCCCGTCAAAGAAGAGCTCATACTTTTCTCATCAGTTGATAGATAATAGAGTCCATTGTGCATTCTACCACCCCCAAGTATCTTTCCCATTTTCTGCTCCTGAAATAGACAATGTGAAGGCCAAAAAGTGACAGAGCAATTCAAATCTCTAGTAACAGAGCTGATAGAGAGTAAATTTGTAGGAAAGGATGGAACATGCAATACTGATGATAATCTTAAGTTAGGAGTACAGTCAATGGATCCTTTTCCTGAAATAGAGGTAAAAGATCCATCAGCTATTCTGACCTTGTCATGTCCTGAACATGGTGAATATGAAATAAAACTATTAGGTACCCCTGTCATGTGACTAGATGCTCCTGAGTCTATTACCCAGGAGTTGGATGTCTCACAAGTAAATGCATGTGACTTATATGAAGTACTTGAGTGTGCAAAAAGGGAAGAATCACGATATTCATCCTGGTGGCTAGATTGTTCCAGAGTAGAAGGTGTGGTGTTAGAAGATGATTCATACTTTTCCATCATTCGTCGGAAGGTCTGATACTCCTCTGTAGATAAGCTGTGTATAGCACCCTCGGTCTCTTCAGAGAGATTGGCTTGGGCAGATCCACGAACATGATTCTGTCCTCCAGTTCTTCCACCACTACGACGACCACCACGGCCTCGACTACCATGCCCAGGCTGATTTGGGCGGCCATGGAGATCCCAGCAAAATGCCTTAGTGTGCCCAGGCTTTTTACAATGAAAACATACCTTCTCACCTACTTGCTGTGGCTGTACGGTAAGGGCTGATCTTATAGAACTATTGGAGTCAGAAGTCACTCGTCGCCGTGTCTCCTCGCTTAAAACAGTAGAGAAAACTTGACCTAAACTAGGTAAAATATCTCTGGCGAGGAGCTGAACTCTGACAGATTCATATTCCGAATTCAGACCATATAGAAAGTCCTGGACCCGTTCTTCTTCTAAATATTTCTGAAATCCATCAACATCGATGGAGCATTGTGGAGCAAAAGTTCTATAATGATCAGCTTCGGACCAAAGATGTTTCAACTCGGTGGCATATTCAGTAATAGATAATTCTCCCTGACGAAGCTGACGTAATTGAGAACGGATCTCAAATGCTTGAGCAGAATTCTGTTTCTGTGAGAACATTTGGGCCACCGTCTCCCAGACTTCCTGTGCAGTCTCCAGCAGTTGCACACTTCTTGCCACATTTGATGTCATGGTATTTAGAAGAAATGCTAGAACAACAGAGTTCTCCATTCTCCATTGAGCCATATCCTGCTCATTATTAACAGGTTTCTTCTTTGTGCCGGAGAGATATCCCTCCAAGCCTCGCCCTTGTACAAGTAGACGAGTGCTCCTCTCCCATTATAAATATGTCGTTGGGCCATCAAGTTTTACAGCCACTTGAAGAGCATTCAGCAATCCACTATCTCTTGACGAACCCCCTGATCGAGTGGCAACTGTAATAAGCCGATCCAGCAGACCTTCAAGATCTTGCATAGTAATTGGATTGGCCATACAAACAAAATAATAACCTCACTGATACACTATCAATGAATCACCAGACACACGAATCATCGGACATACTGTAGATACAGGCTTCTTAAGTATCTAGGCATAAAAGTTCTCCATTTTTTTTTTTTTTTTTTTTTGGTAAATGAAATAGAATAAAGGGTTAAAAAAGGAAGCTGTGGTAAATGTGGCTTTTACCGATTATGTATCCCGTGAAGCACGGGATTGCTGCCGTCACCGGCGACGCCTTCGGGGGCTGGAGGAGGAAGAAGAGGAGGAGAGGTTGGAGGCCGCAGAGGTCACCACAACGCTGGGCACGCCAAAGCGGAGGTGGTAGAAGGGGTTTCGGCCGGGAAGGAAGGGGGCCGGGCACGCCAAAGCGGAGGTGGGAGACGAGGAGGAGGAAGAGGTTGGCCGGGAGGTGGAGGAAGGGGTTTCGGCCGGGAAGAAGAGGTTTGCAGTGGCGATGGCTGCGGATGGACTCGGTGGATGCGGAAGCTTTGAAAGGACTTCGGCCGGGAAGAAGAGGCTCGGATGGACTTGGTGGATGCCGGCGAAGGGGTTTCGATCGGGAAGAAAAAGAGGGCTTCGACCGGGAAGAAGGGGCTCGACGGGAAGAAGGGGCTCGACGGAGGCGGCCGGTGAGAAGGAGGACTGCGATGGCTGCGGTGGGAAGAATGGTGACGTCGGGAAGAATGGTGACGCTGGGGTTTCGGCCGGAAGGAGTTTCGTAGGCGATGCCCGAGAGAAAAAAAAATAATGAAAAAATAATGAAAAAGAGGGAAAAAGATGGCAGAGGTGGGGAAAAATAATGATTGGACCGGGAAGAGGGAGTTTCGCTGGGGAAAGATGGCAGCAGTTTGCTGTGAAGAGAGGAAAAAAAAAATAATGAAAAAGAGGGCAGAGGTGGGTGGAGGGAAAAGGAATTTTTTTTTTTTTTTTTTTTTAAGAAGGGGAAGGAAGAAAGAATGGATCAGAACCCGGATGCTCTGATACCATGATGAAAAAGAGAAGTAGATATTTATTTTTATTTTTCTTCTCACTTGATCAAAAGTGTGTACAAAGACCTATAAATACAAATATGTAGACCCAAATACAGATAGGGAATAACAAGAATATGCCAAAGAATAACCAAGAATATGCTACGGAATAAATCTCTGGTCTTTTAATTAGATATTTTTTTCAATTAAGCTTAATCCTTCCAATATTTATGCTACGAGCAAAGAACGGTGGGAAGCCTGTGGCCACTTGTTGGATAATGCACGAGTACCGGCTCCTTCAACCTCCGATCGACGACCAAGGCAGGGAGATGGTGCTCTACCGCATCCAGAAGACTGGGACGGGTTTGAGCGATGACCGTCAAATATCAACTATCATATACAAGTGAGGGTATGCATGGTTCATTATCGGAGTACCATGTGTTTCGCCATCAAAGGCACACATAATTCGAATAATGTACGAGCTTAATGGAAAGGAATATCCGTGCTGGTTAATGGCAGCCAGCGATTTTGAAGGATTAGTTTTTACTTGTGTTCGTAAGAAAATCTGTGGAATATGATAGTATTTTAGCTATATTTGTTAGTTTTACAATTGATTGATTAGTAGCTGGATACACGCAAGTTAGGAAATTCAAAATTTAGAAAAACTTATCTGCAGTGTCAACTACTGATCATAAGAATATCATTGCTGACTCTTTGATTTATTTTTAAATTGAACATTTGTGGTCTAAGGGTAAGACGGTTGCTTTATATGCAACAGATCCGTGTTTAAGTCCGGGCAAATGTATGATCTCCAACTATCGCTTTTACAGCTATTTTCATCTAAAATACTAATCTGAAAAATGCTGATTTCTATATTTGTTCTATACACACAAATATATGTAGATAGTTTGAATAACAAGAACAAACATCCATAAGTGGAGGTGGGATTTGTTAAGCATTGGTTTGGTGCTCTGCAGAATTCCGCCTGTTTCATATGTAGAGATGCTCATAATATTGCATATTTGAAGGAAGAATTTATTACAACAATCTAATCTCTAGCATCCACTTAGTTGATGATGCAAATCTACCGGCATACTTTAGTACAAGGAGTTGTTTGATAGAATTTTGCAATAAGACCTGCCAAGTTGTGTATCTAAAATTAGCATCACACTGTGCCAAGAATTCCTGCTCGAGCCCTTAGAATAAATGCCCTGGGAATAGACATTCATAAGGGTGGCTTGGAACATTGAGTTCATTGGAAGCACCAATGAACTCAATGCACCGAAGAGAAATTACCTTTCCATGTCCTGAAAGATGCAAGGTGGTTTTTTTTTTTTTTAAATTTTATTTTTTTGGTAAAAGGGAAAAACACCGTTAACAGATCTCAGCGAGACCGCTCATAAGAAAATAACATGCAGTCAGATTGTCAGAATAAAGCTAACTTTGGATGCACAGCAGCATTGGTATGGACATCATAATTAGAACCTCTGCGGGCCAACCAACTTGAAGATAATTAGCTTCTATAAAAATATGATTTGCATGCGGTGAAAGATTTCAAAGCTGCAGGGAGACGGTCATTGCAAAAATTGCTAGCTAGCATTCCATAGAGTTTATTTGTCGAATCAGCATATCATTATGTTGTAGCAAGACGTCAATAAACAAGAAGTTTAAGAGATAAAGATCAATGCAAACATATAGAATTCCGTGGAAAACCCTTAAATCAAGAGAAAAACCACCGGTGGAGAAGGACGGAGATTTTCGCTATTTTGAATCATGAAGATTATTGAGTACCAAAGAAAAGAAAACCTTAAAAAAGTACTTACACCTTAGAGACAACATATCTCACCAAAATAGGTACATTGAGATATAATCAGAATCGAATTGGGTTCGTACCGCGGAAGCTCCAACCCCATACTTTCGGATTCTAATTAAAGCACCACATCATAATGCTAACAATATTGGGCCTTTCCACTTGTTGGGCTATGCTATGCGCTGCCTAACAAATTAGAAAGGCTCTTATTATCTTTGTGACTAGTGCTAATCTAAATAAAAGGCATTTGTATATATTAAAAAGTGAGCAAGTTATGGTGATCACAATTGGAGGTCTCAAGCTTAATAGGCAGGCAATTTTATGTGAAAACGAGATGGTAATATTTGTTGGAATCCAAGTTATTATGGGCGTAAGATTTTGTCATAAGCATACCAATAACCTAGGCGATTGGCACAAACCAATGGCCAGCAAATCCTCTCCTATTTGGAAGCTTATCTATCAAACGCTACCAATATTCAAAACCAGATGTGTTAGAATGTCAGCAATGGCCACAAGATAGACATGTTTGAAGATTACTGGTTATTTAGCTACCTTCAACCAGCAAACTCTTCCCCTATGACATATCCATAAGGCTTCAACACATTATAAAGTGGCTCAGTTGTTAAATCTTAACGGTTATTGGAGCTTTGATGCATCACAAGAACTTTTTCTGGATTCTGTCACTTTGTTTATGAGTTCCCTGCTTTTTTCGTTTTCTTGAAGTTACAGATGACTTGGTTTTGCTGCTGCTTGCACCAAATGTGATTTCAACCATGAATATTGAGCATATTCTTTGCTACTTCTCTGATACACCTTCAGTTAGAGAGGATTTTACTAAATTTGCGGCTAAATCGAACTACATTTCCTGGTTGCTTGGGCACCAATTGGGTAAAAGGATCACCCAATAGTTTCGATGGGCTACCATTGCTTCTGGTGGATTCTCTAAAGGAACAGGTGTTTAGAACAATTTCTCAAATAACAAGAAGCAATCAGAGGGGAAAAAGGAATTTTGGTTGTCCAAGCTCTATGTTTTGCACAAATTCTCAAATTTGAGTATCAGACAACATGTGATGCTAAAAATTTCTGCTTCTGCCATGAAGAAAGGCCTAACAGTGCATATGGTTCTACATCAAACAGTTCAGGATTTGAAGATAAGGATATTCACTTGTTTGAAAAGAAAGATACGTTGAGTTTCGTTTATGAAACTTTTTTAAAGGGTAGAATGTGATAACCTGGACTAGTAACATGAGTTTTCAAGTGGCCAAAACAAAAAAACAAAAATAAAAATACTAGAAGACTCTTGATAGGAGTCTTCTTCGATTGAATCCAAGAAGAGCCAATATCTTAGGACAAAGAGGATCCTAGGACTCTCTACAAATAGCTCCCACATCCCCTTATGGCCCTCCATCGGTGAACATCGAGCCTCTTTCTCCCTCTTTTGTCCTGTTGAAACTGCAGCCTCCCATGCTTATGCCATTAGAATCGGAGCTATTAGCACTATTGGAGCTAAGGTAGAGCCCCAATCCTCCTTCCTCTCTCTCTTTCCCTTCTTCTCTTGGCCTTAGGCGCCACCGCCAGCCATCGGCTTCACCCAAAATCCATCATGAATATCTTCTCCTACTTTTCGGCCTTGATTTCTTCCTTTTTTGGTCATCAATGCTACCGCCACTTAACATCGGACTCTTTATCGGGTTGCCTGGCCTCTCTGCGATGCTTCCCAATGAAATCATAACCGCTGATGAATGGCTATCAAAGAAAACCCAAGAATGGATGGATATCCTGTTTTTGGGCCTTTTCCAATAATTTTCCACCGATCGATCCTTGCTGCCAGCTATCTCCTACCCCACTGCCATCGGCCACCCATTGTTGGATCTCCGACTATGCCACCGTACCCCATCGGAGCACTAGCCACCACCCCTACTTCTCCCCTATTCAGTCAAGAAAAGGAAGAAGGAAAGAAAAAAAAGAAGAAGAGAAAAAAAGAAAAGCAAAAAAAAAAGAAAAAGAGAGAGAAGAATTCACTCTTGTCTCTCTCTCCTTCTCTCTTATGTCTCTCTCTATGCTCTCTCTCTCTCTTGATCTGATCCATGGATCCTAATATAAAATTGAGATGATCTTACCAAAGGGACCAAGAGCCGCTTTGATATCCATACAGTATATTAACTCCACCTGAACCATGTAGAGTATCTTTGAAATCCATTATTGATGATCTTATTGGTCGATCTTGGTCTTAATCCAATCTATACTTCAGATTATTTAATCGAGTCACTTAGATCTGATTCTCGGCTAGAAGGTCTTGAATTATCCCAGTGCCTGAGCAACTTGTCGAACTAACCATCTAGTCAATGATCATCTTTCTTTATGATTTAATTCTATCGAATTCATCGAATAAAAGTTGATTAATTTTGATATTTTAAATAGGCTTAGCTGATTCTCCTAAGTAAGTCTAAAGATCTAGGATAGATAAGGTAAGTGAATTTTATGCTCATTATTTATTTTTAAATTATCATATTTTTCATGTATATGATTTATTTCTGATGAAATCATATTTTTCATAAAATAAAAATCGACATATGAGACATGAAAAAGTATATTTTATTGTGACAAGTGATTTCATAAATATATTTTATGAAAATGATATGTTTATTAAACATGAATTTTATAATTTTTTTATCTATGATATGTATGCTTTATGAAAAAATATAAAGATTTTAAAAGCTCTCAGATAGCTATATATGACCTCTAATAGTGAAAAAGATCGATAATTGAAGCTAGCATCCATATGATTTTATAAATGAATAATAATAATTGACATATGACCCTACCGGTGGATAATAGTAGTTAGCATTATGATCCTACTAATGAATAATAGTAGTTGGCATATAATTCTGCCAATGGATAATAGTAGTTGGTATACAATCCCATCAATAGATAATAGTAGTTAGTACCTATTCTTGTCAATGGATAATAGTAGTTGATATTTTGTGAGTTATGACCCTATCATGGATATAAAATGATCGTGGCACGAATATGTAAAGGCAACGCTTTGGAATATGATATGGATACATGACAAAAATATTTTATGAATCATATTTATGAAATATACATAATTTATGCATACATGATTATTTTTATGACTCATTTTATTATATATCCTATGAAATATTTTAATTTATAATATTTATTATTTTTCAAATATTATATTATTTTGAACAAATTTATACTTGATCCTATAAGAAAGCGTAGGTTTTACTTACTGAGCTATACAGCATAGTGTCTTCTTTTTCTTTTTTTTAATAGAGACATAAGGTTAGGAACAACAGAGAATTCAGGCTTGGTGGTCTATGTAGCAAATATGGAAATGTTAGAAATTATGTCCTAAAACTAATTGGCTTATTGTAAATTATTGAGTTTTTGTATATGAATTATTTATCAATGAATAAAAGTTATTTTGGCAAGTTTATCATATTGACATCTTCCCTATAGAACTCTTAATTTTGTGATGAAATTCTTAGAACTATAATAATACGATCGATAAAGGAGAATTTATTGAATAATTTTTAAATATATTTGTGATGAAATGATGCGTCATTAATAAGATGATGATGCTTATTGAGTATAGGTTGTTGCGTACCATATAGGTTGGTTGTCCTCATAATGGAGGAGTGTGGAAACACTGATATGGCATACAAGTGAGATGTAGGGGTACATCGTCATGAAACAAGTGACTCACCTGTTAAGTGCTCTGTTGTCAAGAGTAGCTCGTGAAGCATATGGACATAAATATCCCTCAGACCTAAGATTACCATAGTGACTTGCAAGCAACTCACTGTATTTTGGTGCCAAGCTATCTGCATTTTTAATATAGTAACTGAAGGCTACTGGGTACAGTCAAGTACTTACGAAGTTTGTGTGTGGATCAAGATGAGATTGACCCCTTCGAATTATAGGAGATAATGCATCACTATATTTAAATTTAGTAAAACTTTGGCTAGGATAATCCATATGATAGATTGGAAATGTTGAAATACAATATGGATGACTTATTCAGAGTTGACAGTTATACCCTATATTATCCTTGAGCATTCAGGATCAAAGAGATGAATTATGTGGTAACCATATATTTTGATTCTTAAATATTGCTTTATAAATATTCAACCTATCCGGATGTTGAAAACCATTGCTAGATGGTAATTTTGATGAGTACAAGAAACTGTTCCTATGCTATCGACTTAGAATTTGAATCTATAGAATCACGCACAAAGTCAAGCAATATAGAAAAGAATTGACCTAAGTCTATGCGTTCAATTTGGAAGTATGTGACTTGATTGAATAAATAGATTAACTTAATTAAGAATTAAGTTAGAGATTATATGGGATTAAATAGATGACTATATCTAGCTAGCACTGGACATGAGGTGCAGGTTTAATTATGAAGATTAATATGATCTGATTTATGATCTAAAATATTTATAAGAGATTGAATTTGAATCTTAATTATTTTAGAATGTATCTAATTTAATTAGGCTTGATTGGATTAAAAATCTAAGCTAGACTTAGACCTGAATCATAATTAGATCGGGATTGATAGCCTATTTAAATTTGGTTCAAATTGGATTCGATTTGAGCACAATTTGAATTGAATCCAAAGAGTCCCAAAAATTTGAGATTCTCTCTCATGTATGGCCGACAAAGAAAAGGAGGGGGTGCTAGTTTTTCCACCCCTCCTCTTGTGTGCATGTGTGAGAAAGTGAGGACGTCAAGTTTGGCATCAATCCTATCTCCACTTGGTTTCTTATTTGGGTTAGGATGGAAAATTCAAATCTGATTTGAATTAAGAGTCCTAACTAGTTAAGACTTTGATCAGATAAGGAAGCATCACATCTATTTAATGGGAGGACCTCTACCATCAGTTATAAGGCAATCTGATTTGTGCCACAAAGAAAATATTGGTGAGGAAGAGGGCTGTGTGCGACAAAAAAAGGAGCCATCCTTTCTTCCCTAGTGCGGTGGGTTCTTAGCGCTGGTTCTTTTGGCGTAAGGGTCCCTTCCTAGGCATCTTTTTGAGAGAAAATCAGATCGCCTCTCTTTCCATGCTACCTTCAAAAAAGCGACATAAAGATCTTTATCCCTCTTTTCTGTGGGGCTTGGCGTATGTGCGAAGTAGAGGGTCTGTATCTTTCGACCTCACGAGGCATCAGATTCTAGTGACCCCCTAAGGATTTTGATCCTTTTTATGCTGCATACAAGATAATTTATAAAAGTTATAAAGTTTTAGAATAAAAAATTTTTTAGATACACTCAGATGATCTGATCCTAATCATATTTTTTTTCTTCAACTGATATCAGAGTCAGATTGATTATATTGATGCATAGTTAATTTATTCTGTTGAATTTACATATGGTATGTAACCAGATTTTTATGTTAGACATTGAATCTGATTTAGACTTGTTATCTAAATTTTTTTTGATCTAATTTTGATCAAATTTCAAGATCTTAATCAATGGTTGGTTATGATTTATTATAAATCTATTATAACAGAATTTTTTTTATTGTAAATTTTTATTGACATAATAACCTATTTATGATCTATTTTAAATCAATTTTTTATAGATTTTTGTGAAGTTATTTTAGGTTAGAAGTTAGAATTAATCTAGATCTGAATTAAATCTATTTTGATAAATTTTCAGATCTAATTTTTAAACAAAATTCTGCATAACATAAAAACAAGTTTAATCAAAAAAAATTTTTCTATGTATTCATATGTATTTTTGAATAGTGTTCTATATGATTCCAAATCTAAAATTAATTGCTTTATATACTGTATAAATATAAGTTTAGATTTGAAATATTATATGATGATATGATCTAATTAGATTAAATACATAATATGTATGATGTGATCATATTCATATGGGTGCACACTTGAATTTTTGTTTATTGCATATGTAAATGTAATTAATTTTGAAATTAGATTTCTAATCTTAGTCACTCAGTATTTGAATTGAGATGATTGTTAGACCATCCAATCATAAGAGGAAGCAGGAATTAAGTCCCTCTCTTATCTATTTGATGGATTCTCTTATGACGAGTAGGGATGCCACTGAGATTAAGTTTCATAAAGAAGAACAGTAAAAAAAATTTTAAAATTATTTTAATTATGAATATATTTAGATTAGATCTAAAATAATTTATGATTAATTATAATTTTAGTAAAATAAATTTAAATATAAAAATTAATTTTAAGATCTGAATTGTATGTCGCATATGATATATTATGTAGAGATCTAAATTTTTTTATAATTTATATGATGTATATATAAAATTTAGATAAAATTGATACATATTTAATTATTAAATTTATATTTAAAAATTAGATTTTAAGATCTGAATTATGACATATGATGTATATTTCATGTGAAATTTTGATAAAATAGTTTTACAAACTAAAACACACGTTTCACATACTTAATTTAGAATTAAGTTTAAAAGATCAAGATTTGAGAATTGAATAAGTTAAGATACCTCATAAATCGATGGATAATGGGTTAGCACGAATCAAATCTTCTAACTGGGTTAGACCTAGGATTAGAAATAAATATAGACTAATTAGAAAAATTAATTAAATCTAATCAAAAGTTGAATTAGATTAGATCAGAATTTTTTTAGATCAACCTCAATTGTTATAGCTTGATCAAGTCCATACTTTTGACCATACCAAATGGACCTGAATGTGGCTCAATGATTTAGCATGAGTTCTTTGGCTGATCAAATCGAAACTAATCAATTAATTGGTGTCTAAGATAAATATGGCAATTTGATTAATAGTTTTTAATTGGCAATCCACTTACCTAGCTATTTCGACTGTGTCTTAGGCAAGCTGAGGCAGACCCTCCCATCGATCTCATTTATCTGACCAATTTGGTAGATTAAGTTTTGATTAAATTACTGATTGATTCGAGTTAACCTATGGTATTAAGATAAATCAGTTTGACTGATTTAGGTGTCCCTGTATTAGCTTGTCTCTAATCCTCTTCATGACTTGTGAAGTCAGCGAGAGGATTTATGACTTATAGATCAATTTTTTCTCCTATTCTCAAATTATTAAATCAAATTTTTTAAATTATTAGATCCTTAAAATGATACAGTTATAAGGATAACTAGTTCATAGCTTTCTATTAAGGTGCATGATAATGGGTCTAATGATCTAAATAAGCATTGGAGGCACTATACGCTTGGTGTTTATTAGGTATTAGAATTATCATTCATCATATGACGGCCTAATTATGTCTTTCAGATCAATGATCAGGTTGATCGAGCCACACTCGGGCCTAGATATTCGTTTGTTGGATGCAATAGGTGTGATCATGTTAATGGTTGGACCTAACCAAGATTTTCAATAGAGATGCCACATGCCTATTGAAGAGAGGTTTGGGGAAAAACCTAATTGCTAGAAATTATATAAAAAAATAATTGATTAAGAACCTATCCATAGATGCGCTAGGGTTGGCTTAGCCATACACGGATCCAAATACAATCTGTGTGGATTCTACTACCTGCTAAGAGATTAATGTAATTCCTCGAATTAAAGATAGAGGCTATCAATTCATATAAAATAGTAGAACAACTTTTAAACTAAAGTCCATATTTTTAGGATTAAAATGATTCATATACTAATAGATTTTTTGTTTTTTTTTTCAATAATGGCTAATACACTATCGCTCTGCTTGCTGTTAGATAGTGACAAACTTATCGGATCCAACTTTGAAAGCTGGTATCAAAAGTTGAAGATCGTCCTAGGGTATAAGAGGATCCTATACGTGCTTACGGATCCAACACCTGAAGAACTTACTATCAATGCATCTCGTGTGACGAGAGATATTTATTTGAAGTGGCTTAATGATCGGATGACTGTGCATTGTATTATGAGCACAGCCATGAACGATGAACTTAGTTGTAAGTTCGATGATGCACAATTGGAGCAAATGATTCAAATATTGAATGAGTTCTTTGACACCCCTAAAGATACTAAGAGATATAAAACCTCCTATGTTGTATTCAATGCTTGTATGTGAGAAGGGGTATCATCACTGTATTGTACATGATCGAGCAAATTGAACACTTGAGCAAATTTGGCGTTTCATTACATAAACAATTTGATAAGGATGCTATCCTGAACTCGCTATCAAAATGCTACCTATACTTCTTGACTCATTATAGAATGATCAAGCCTGCAGTGAACTATCATGATTTGCTAGGATTGCTGTAGATATTCGAAAAGGATCAACAGCTCCAGAAGGAGCCGATGCATGTAGTAGGAGGTTCATCAGTAGGTCGTCAATCCTCTAAAAAAAAGTATAAAAGAGTCATGCCGTCGATCCAAAGCCAAAGTGAAGTAAGAAGTTGAAAGTTGATAAGAACTAGGTAAAATACTTCTTTTACAAGAAGTTAGATCATTGGAAGAGAAACTATCCTGCATATATAGCTTCTCTTGATCCAAACAAGCTAAAGAAGAGAAACGAACAATCAGTTACTACATAAGATACTTATATGATAACTCTTTGTAATTTTTCTGTCTATGATACTACTATCTGGGTATTTGATATTGAAAGTATAATTAATATTTATAATTCGTTGCAGGGACTACAAATCAGTAAGAAGTTTAGAGAAGACGAGCAGTTCCAGAATGTTGGAGATAGAAGTCTTGTTTCAATTCTAGCTTTAGAAACTATGCAGCTTATTTTCGAGTCTAGTAGTGTTATGTTAGATGAGTGTCATTATTATCCTTCCTTTATGATGAATATCATCTCTGTAGGCTTTTTGATCAAATTTGATTTCAAATTTTTAATAAAAGATGATTTTTTTGATATCATTATGTATGATACTAAAATCATGTGAGGATAATTGAAACATGGCATATACCTTTTATCACAGTCTGTTAGTATAATGTACATATCGAACAAATACCCAAAAATAGATAATGTCAGTGAAACATATCTTTGACATTGTAGGCTGGGTCATGTAAATAAGAACATGATAGATAGGTTAACCAAAGAGGATATCCTCAAAATTAATAATTGTGAATCATTACCAACCTGTGAATCCTGTCTTCTTGATAAGATGGTCAAGTCACTTTTAAAAAAAAAAAATGAGCAAGCTAGTGATGTTCTAGATCTAGTACATAGTAATATATGTGGACTTATGAATATAGACGTCAGAGGAGGATACTAATTACTGACGATCTATCGAGGTATGGATATGTCTATATGAAACATAAGTCTGAATTATTTGAAATATTCAAACGATTCTATAGTGAAGTCAAAAAATAGATTGAGAAAAATATTAAGATTCTTTGATCAGATCGAAGAGGTGAATACCTCATCAGCAATTTTTTGATATATCTAGAAAAGAATGAGATTCTCTTACAATGGATCCCTCTTGGAACACCACAACATAATGAGGTATCTGAAAGGAAGAATCGAACACTGTTAGATATAGTTCGATCTATGATGGGCTTTACGACTCCGTCAATCTCTTTTTGGAGATACACTCTTGATACTGCCTGCTATGTGTTGAATAAGATTTCTATCAAGTCTATCAATAAAACACCATATGAGATATGGACAGAACGTAAGCCGGTGCTCTCACACCTTAGGGTTTGGGGATGTCCAATTTTTATCGAATGTTTAAAGATAGACAAGCTTGGACCTAGGTCCGATAAATACTTATTTGTAGGATACCCTAAGGAAATGAAAACATATTATTTCTACCTTGCTGAAGAACAAAAGGTGTTCATCAACAATAGGACAGTCTTTCTAAAAAGAGAGTTCCTTAATAAAAGAACCAATGTCACTAAAATCAAACTTGATGAAGTTTATGAGATAGAAAAATCAATACGAACAGAATCGAATTTAATTAGAGAATCAAATCTGGAGCCTGTAGAGGCACTATTGAGGAGATCTATTAGAGTACCATATCAATCAGATAAATACTATGATTTTTTAATCCGAGATGATGATCCTATCAAACTAGATGAGAATAACGAGGATCCAATCACCTACATGGATGCTATGCAAAGTTCCAACTCTAAGAAATGGCTTGATACTATGAAATTCGAGATGAAATCCATGGAGATCAATGGTGTATGAATACTTGTTAATCTATCTAAAAAGATTAAACCCATAGGGTGTAAGTAGTTTTCAAGAGAAAAAGAGGAGCAGATGGAAAGGTGGAGACATATAAAGCCCATCTAGTTATCAAGGGATATCATCAGCATTATGGTATATACTATGACGTGACGTTCTCTCCTATAGCAATTCTTAAGTCCATCCAGATTATATTTGCAATAGCAGCACATTTAGATTATAAGATCTGACAAATGGATGTCAAAGCTGCTTTCCTTAATGGAGAGCTGGAAGAAGAGGTGTATATGATACAATCTGAAAGATTCACATCCACAGACGAATCTAAAGTATGCAAGCTAAACAGATCTATTTATGGACTGAAGCAAGCATCTGGGAGTTGGAACATACATTTTGATAAGATGATCAAAATATATGGCTTCATTGAGAATGAAGAAGAGCCTTGCATCTATAAATGGGCTAACGATTTTATAATCATCTTTCTTATATTGTATGTAGATGATATGCTCTTAATAGGAATTGACATTCCAACTTTATAAAGTATAAAGCTGTGGCTATCATCATAGTTCTTCATGAAGGATTTGGGAGAAGCATCCTATATCCTAGGGATGAAGATCTATAGAAAATAATCTAGAAGGTTGCTTGAGTTATTCCAATCCACGTACATCGATACTATGTTGAAATAGTTCAACATGAAGAATTTCAAAAGGGGCTATCTTCTAATAGGCCATGAAATTATCCTCTCAAAGAAAGATTATCCGATAACCTCTCAAGAGAGAGAGCATATGAGTAAAATCCTATATACTTCGATAGTGAGATCTATCATATACGCCATAATATATACGAGGTCAGATGTAGCTTATTCACTAGAGGTAGTGAGTAGGTACCAGTCTGATCCGAATGAGAAGCATTGGAAGGTTGTGAAGATAATCTTTAAGTATTTGAGAAATACTAAGGACCAATGACTTATCTATGGAGATACTGACTTGACACTTATGAGATATATGGATTTTAATTTTTAGTCAGATTATGATGATAGTAGAAATATGTCGGGCTATGTGTTCACCTTGAATGGAGGAGCGATATGTTGAAAAAATTTCAAGCAACACACGACGGCCGACTCTGTATGCAAAGCAGAATACATTACGGCATTCAAAGCTGTAAAAGAGGCTATTTGGTTAAGAAAGTTCATCAGTGAACTTGAGATGGTTTCCTCTATTGATAGTCCAGTCTTACTATATTGTGATAGTACTGGAGCCATAGCTCAAGTTAAGGAGTCCAAGACCTATCAGAGAATCAAACACATTCAGCAATGCTATCATCTTGTCCGTGAGATTGTGGGTCAAGATGATGTTGAGCTGTAGAATATTGACAGAAAAAAAATTTGATCGACCCTTTCATTAAAGCTCTCAGGATCAAAAAGGTCGATGATCATAAGTGGAAGATGGGTATAAGATACTACCCTGATTAGCTTTAGTCCAAGTGGTAGTTGTTAGGAATTGTGTCATAAAGTCAATTGACTTATTTTAAATAATTAAACTTTTGTATATGAATTATTTATCAATAAAAAAAATTATTTTGATAAGTTCATCATATTGACATTTTTCATATGGAACTCTTAATTTTATGATGAAGTTCTTATAACTATAATATGATCGATAAAGGAGAATTTATCGAATAGTTCGTGTTCATGATCAAATGATGTGTCATTAATAGGATGATGATGCTTATCGAGTATAGGTCATTGTGTGCCATGTAGGTTGGTTGTCCTCATAATCAGAGAGTGTAGAAATACTGGTATGACATACATATGAGATGTAGGAGTATATCGTCACTGAACAAGTGACTCACCTGCTGAGCACTCTACTATCAAGAGCAGCTTGTGAAGCGTATAGGCATAAGTGTCCCTCAAACCTGAGATCATCATAGTAACTTACAAGTAACTCACTGTATTTTGGAGTCGGATTATCTGTATTTCTAATGCAGTGATGGAAGGTTACTGGATATAGTCAAGTACTTGCAAAGTCTGTGTCTGGATCAAGACGGGATTGACTCCTCTGGATTATAGAAGATAATACATCACTGTATTTTAATTTAGTAAAGTATTGGCTAGGATAATCCATGTGATAGATTTGAAAAATTAAAATACAATGTGGATGACTCATTCAGGATTGACAGTTAAATTTTAGATCATCCTTGAGCATTTAGGGTCAAAGGGATGAATTATGCGGTAACTATACACCTTGATTTTTGAATATTGCTTTGTAAATATTTGACCTATCCAAATATTGAAAACTATTACTAGATGATAACTTCGATTAGTATAGAAAATTATTCCTATGCTACCGGCTTAGTATTCGAACCTATGGAGTGATGCACAAAGTCAAGCAATGTAGGAAAGAATTGACCTAAGTCTATGCATTCAATTTGAAAGTATGTGACTTGATTGAATAAATAGATTAACTTAATTAAGAATAAAGTTAGAGGTCATACGTGATTAAACAGTTGACTATGTCTAATTATCACTGGATATGAGGTGCAGGTTTAATTTCGGAGATGAATATGATCTGATCTATGATCCAAAAAATTTATGAAAGATTAAATTTAAGTCTTAATTATTTTAGATTAGATCTGATTTAGTTAGGCTTGATTATGTTAAAAATTCAAGTTAGACTTGGATCTGAATCCTAATTAGATTGGGATTGACAGCCTATTCGAATTTGATTTGAATTAGATTCGATTTAAGCCTAATGTGGATTGGATCCAAAGAGTCCCAAAAACCTGATATTCTCTCTCATGTATGGCCGACCAAGAGAAGGAGGGGGTGCTGGTTTTTTGCCCCTCCTCTTGTGTGTGTGCATGAGAAAGTGAGGATGCCAAGTTTGGCGTCAATCCTATCTTCACTTGGTTTCTTATTTGGAATAGGATGGAAAATTCAAATCTGATTTGAATTAAGAGTCCTAACTAGTTAAGAATTCGATCAGATAAGGGAGCGTCACATCTATTTAAAGGAAGGACCTCTACCACTGGTTATAAGGCAATTTGATTTGTGCGACAAAGAAAAATATCGATGAGGAAGAGGGCTGTGTGCGATAAAGAAAGGAGGCATCCTTTCTTCCCTAGCATGGTGGGTTCTTGGCACTGGTTCTTCTTGGCATGAAGGTCCCTTCCTAGGCATCCTTTTAAGAGAAAATCAGATCTCCTCCCTTCCCTTGCTGCCTTCAGAAGAGCAACACAAAGATCTTCATCCCTCTTTCTGCAGGGCTTAGCATGCGTGTGAAGTAGAAGATCTGTATCTTCAGATCTCACGAGGCATCAGATTTATGTAACTCCCTGAGGATTTTAATTCTTATTCTATTGCATACAAGATAATTTATAAAGGTTATAAAATTTTAGAATAGAAAATTTTTCAAATATATCCTAGCGATCCGATGCTGATCGTATTTTTTTCCTTCAAAAAATTATTGCCCAAAAGGATTAGCAACCCAAGAGGGAGAGGATGAATTGGGTTTTTTAAAAATTTTAATCAAATCTAAAATTTAAAATAATTATGTACCTTGATTTAAAGCTATCTTGAGTGTTTGTGAGGTGTATGCTAAGTGCAACAGCAGAAATAAGATATAAAGGCAGCAATGCAAGAATAAAAACAATGTGAAGTAAGTAATACAAGCAAGAAAGGTAAATACGACAAGATACAACACAAACATAAGAAAATTTAAAGTAGTTCGGTGCAATCCTACACCTATGTCTACTTTTTAAGCTTCTTTTAGAAATTTCACTATAATCATCTTGATTACAATATATTTGTTTTATCTAAGATAAGAAATAAATTCAGTTAGTTTTTTAAGATCACCAACCAAAATTGCACATCGATTGTCTTTCGGATTCACAATCAATCTAGTTGATTTTATTAACTTACCAATCAAAATCTATAATATCCAATTTCAGACTTAGACAAGTCTTAACCAAAATTTCTTTCTCTTAAAAAAATTTGAAAAGAAAACACAAAATATAAGATTGAATGTTTCAGCATAAAATAAAAATAAAAAATAAACTCTTTGAAGTGCTAAGAAGATGCTGATGATTTGCTCTTTAGATGCTGGAACCTTTTTTCTTTGAAGCTTGAGAGGACGTGGAAGAAATTAGAGAAGATCACTCTTGAAAGTTCACTCAATTCTATACACTTAATTCCTCTCTTTCGTTCCTTTCTAAAAATATTCAATAATGCTTATTCAAACTGATGTAATTTTCTTTTTAATTCACTTTTTATTACTTTCCAATTGATGCACTAATTTTTTATATACTTGGAAGTTACTAGAGAGTGAGTCTTGACCATTGGAACCTTTAGAAGAGCTGTTGGAGCTAAAAACTAGCCTTTGGAGATGTATAGAAAACTAGACATAATTGTTGATCCTATGTTAGGGGTCGACTCTAATTTTTTAGGGGTCGACTCGAGCTATTTATGAGTCGACTCGACTATTTCAGAAGTCTACTCAATCTTAAGATCTGAAAATTTTGTATTCTGTCTTTTTTAAGAGAGTTGGCTTACCATCTTCATGAGTCGACTCGATCTATCCTTGGTCAACTCGAACTCTTCTAGGGTTGACTCAAATTGGAGATTCAAAAATATAACTTTCTATCTTCTCTAAGAGAGTTGACTCATCCTTTGTGGGAGTTGACTCAAGTACATGCTAGTTTGCTTTTGAGAGGATCTTGTTTATGGATGAATTTCTTCAATTTAAATATTTGAAAAATCTTATATTCATCCTTGAAATACATAATTAGATTCATATTATTTAAAGTTTGATAATCATCAAAATCAATCATAGGATCAACAATCTTCTCCTTTTCGATAATGATAAAACTTTGAGTATATGCGTAATAAAAATATATAATATGCTTTAATTGAATTAATATGAATCATGAAGTGAAGCACTAAATACTTTAAATATATACTTCATGAATATTTCATTTCATCTTAAAACTTAGATTTCAAGCATTATGTTTCAATATATCAAGCACTTGAAGAATATTATAAGCATGTAATCAACTCAAGCATTTTAAGAGAGCATTTTAAGCATATACTCAACATAACTCTCTTCTTTTTTTATAGCATCACAAAACTTAAGAAGAGATTTTTAAAAAATATTATCAAAATCAATTCAAGTTTTAATATTTTTATATTTAATTTTTAAATTTAGATTTTTTAGCTTGTGATACCATCTCCCCTTTTGGATAACTTTTCTCTTTTTAAAAATTTTATAGCAAATTTAGATTGAATTTCTTCTTGCTTTTGATCAATATATGTTAAAAAATACATATATCTCTTCCTTTTTTAATAAAGTTGATGTATTAAATAGATTTTCAAATTCAATTAAAATTGCTTTGAGCTTCAAAAATTTAAGAAGGATAGAGCTTTTCAAAATATAAAAGTTTGAGTATTAAAGCTAAGTATAAGATATATTTCAAAATTTATCTCTTCCTTTTCTTAATAAGTTCAATCAACTAAATTTAGAAATGGTATCATGAATGTATTAGAGCAAAATTAGAGTAAAATATGGTATTAGAATGAAATAACTTGAGACAAAATATTCTTGGATTATTTGATGTCAATTGAACTGAAATTTAGATCAAATTATGATTTTCTTAAAAATTTGATACCACTTAAAGATCAAAGAAAGCCAATTTTCAAGTTCATTACCTGAAAAAGACTAATATGAACAAAATAAGAAATTATATTTTAAATTCAGCTTGATACCAATTATGAAAAGCATAAAATATTTTTTAAATATCAATTAATTATCAAAAATGATGATATAATCAAACTATGCAAAGTATGAATGAATAATTCAAATGATCAAAAAATATATGAATGCTTAAATCAAGAAAAGCAAAATATAAATGTTTAATGATTTCTTTTATTAAGTTCTAAAAAATATTTCATCTCCTATGTTTCATAATAAATGCTAGATAACTTAATTTTCATAATTCTCCTATTTTTAAAAACTGATGCTAAAATATTAAAAAAATATAAACATTAAATATACTGAATTTCAATGTCAATTGAATAGAATCGAAGCAAACATTCACACAATTAAGCATAATCATAAACATTATACGCTGGATTTTACATAAAAGATGAAGTTTCATTGATTTTAAAAAAGTAATTATAAAATATCCAAAATGTATGCCATCTACATCTACCAAAAATGATGGATTGCTAGAAAAAGTATAACTCTATAAGATGAGTCCTACCATCCTATGAAAGTAGAATAGGATTGCTCTAAGAAGTGGGTCTGCACTGAGAAGGTGAAAATGGTCTGACATCTCTAGATGACTATCTCTGAGTGTCAACCCTTACCGAGGTGATTGTCGAATCATACGTGCAGTCTCCTCCTTGAGCAAAGAAATGGCCTCTAAAGTGAATTGCTGAATTTTTGCACTAACCACAATAATAATCCTCGAAGAGACTCTCTCAATAAGTGAATCCTCATCCAATCTAGTAGATGGTCTATTTGAGCTCTCCAAATGATTAGATAGTGAAGTCTTTACCTATACTGCTTGTGTTATCTGCTTCTCTGATCTGATGTCAATGATAGGAACAACTATCGGAGCCTCATCATTATCCAAATCTTTGTCCTCTCTCTGTGCTGCTCCTATACGGATCCAATGATCGTCGACTTTTTGAATCCCATTCGTCATAAGAGCGGTTATTGTATGTATCAATATGCATTAGAGCTCCAGTTATCTCCCCCTCAAAATCTATCCCATGCTCCTCAAAAGTAAGTGTCAGTACCATTTCATAGGGTAGTGAAGCCTTCGACCATCCTGCTGCTTCCTCCATCTGTTGCATCATAAGTGCCAGAAGGTTTAGGGGTATCTCTCTAATCACATGGTACATGTAGGAAATGTCTCATCCCCATACAAAGTCGAACCTCCCCATCTTAGTTTTAAATTGCCATATGATGCAGGAGGTGCATCTCAATACTTAGCTGGTTTGCACTCATTTCCTCTAATTCATTCACTATCTCTCTACCCAAAATCTACTTTAATCCAATAGATTTCTTCTCTAGCTTATCTTATGAGCTCTCCTCAATGGCCATTCGTAGTGTTCTTGCCAAATGTTCTGCACCCAACACAATCCAGACACCTCTAACCTTGGTATCTATAATTCCATGTCTCGATTTTAAATTTTCAATAAATTCTCTTACAAGGTTGGGTAGGTCAAAATATCAAGAGAACATAAGTACTCCCATCCCAAGTTCTTGATTTTCTGTCCAATACTAAAACTTTCACTCTCCAAAAATCGAAAATCAACTTTTCTTCCTGTGGATACAACCCTAGATGATATAGATGTTCTAGAGGGGGTTGCACACTCAAGCAGGTGGAGGACAAGGAGGGACCTAAGATGGAGTGGAAACACTCTGAGATGGTTTCACAGAATCATTCCTCTACTTGGACCAATGTTTACAGATAGGAGAAGGGCTCGAACATTCATCACAGTTTGAAGGTTCCGCATGGGACCGCTTCCTCCCTTGGGTGATGCTCTTTCGGGGTGCCATTGGAGATCAAATTGACAAAAATTGGAGTGGAAATCAGATGTATTGGCTTCGATTTATAGGGAAAAAAGACTTTGAATGGGGTTTTGGCTCAAAAAGAAAAAGATAGGGAGAGTGGAGCCTTGCATCGTCTTGGGTTAAAAGACTCATCCCTGACACAAGGGTCGACTCAACTTAATCTCGAGTTGACTCCGATGAGAGATCGACTCTAGTAAAACTGAAGGTCGACTCCCTACAGAACTATTTTTCTTCAGAGTCAAGTCGACTTCTTGATTTCAAAAATCAACTCTTCGATACAAAACATAGATCAAGGAGTTTTAAATCAGAAAAAATTTGTTCAAATTGAAAGAAAATTAATAGACAATCAAATCAATGATCAGGAAAGATATCCAAAACAAATTGTGGGTATGATAATCAAACAAATCATATGAAATCAAATCAAAGGAAGACTAGATAATGGCTCTAAAGAGTTAGGTTCAACTAGAAAATTTTTAAGTCCTAAAGGATCAAACTAAGATGCAATGTAAAACAAAAATATCAAGCACATAATCCTTTATCAATTAATGTCTTATCTTGAAGTTCTTTGAATCAAGCAACTTTTGAGAAATTTTAATAATTACATATCTTATGATGATGTCAAAAGTTGATTTATAAGTTTTGCACTCAATGGTTTCATATGCAATCAAGCTTATTTTAATTTAATTTTTTTAAATAATAATATGATATGAGGACTTAAGAGAGCATGCTAAATTTACAGTAAAACTTATGCTCATAATAGTCAAAATGATACATAGAATTAGGAGAGCATACTGATCATTACATTCAAGCAAACACTGAAAAATCATCAAAATCAATCAATTATACTAAATAATATTAGAAATCAATAATGGTATGATGTGAAAGAGGTATAGCTTTTACCACACATCATCACCTAAGCTTTTAAATCCTAAGCATCTATTCTTTAAGAATTAGCTCCTTTCATTCCATTGAATGCTTGGTATACTTGTAAAATCATTTTCTAAGCTTTAGTACCCAAGCCATCTTGGATCCACTGGAGTTAGTGCTCAGTGGTCCTTTTGAAATGTAAATTTGTTTAAACAAAGTATGACCAATTCTTTTAGTATTGCATTCAAAAATTTTATGACCTACTTTGTTATATTTAAAACATATGATAGAATGATTTTCAAGTGAAGCTTTAGAAAATATATTTTTAATATATTTCTATTTTTCTAGAAGAATAAAACTAATTCCAACTTTATTGAAAATAGTCTTTTGATTGTTTAACATTAATTGAAGATTTTGAGAACTAAGTATAGACTTTTATATTATAGGTTTTAAAACTTTAATTTCTTTTCTTAACTTTTTATGTTCTATTCAACTAAGGATTTTTTAGATTTCATAAGATTCTCTATTACCTTAGCCAAGATTTTCTTTTCCTTCAAAAGTTGATCTTTTCAATCAAAATTTTATTCTTCTCTTCAGCCAAAAATAGGTTAGACTTTTTGATTTCTTTATTTTTTAGCCTTCTCTCTTTGTATTCATCTATTGGATCATTAAAGACTTTAAATAATTCTTCAAATATAGATTCGAAAAGATTTTCAAGGTTTATCTCATTGTCATTAGCCATAAAGCAAACATTTGCTATATCTTCCTTTTCTTCTTCTTGGAAGCTTAAAGTATCATCATCTCTCCAAATAGCCATCATTGTATTCTTTTCACTCTTTTTGGGATTCCTTCTATGTAGAGGGCAATCCAGCTTGTAGTACCCCAGCTTGTTGCACTTGCAGCAAATGATACTTCTTCCTTCATCCTTTTTGTCTTCCTTTTTTTTCATCCGTTTCTTCTTCAAAAACTTTCTAAATTTTGTAGTGAATAGCGCCAAGTCCTTTTTTTCACTTTTATTTTCTTCTTCTTTATCATCTTTCGACTCATTGCTTTCTTCTAATTTTGTGGCTGATTTGAAGATGATGGTCTTTTCTTCTTTGAGTCTTCTTCTTTCTCATTTTGAACCATGTTCAACTCATGAGTCATGAGTAAACTAATTAACTCCTCCATGGATAGCTTGATAAGATCTCTCGCTTCTTGTGTCGTTGTTACTTTAGCTTTGGCAAAAAACTATAGAACATTACAAATAAGCTCATGATTATTATATATTTGCCAAGACTATTTAAGACATCAATTATACTAGTAAATCTTGAGAACATATCAAAAATAGATTCATGTTGCTCTATTTTGAATAATTCATATTTATGAACAAGCAAATCAAGTTTAAACTCTTTAACTTGGCTTGTTCCTTTATGAGTAATCTCTAGTCTGTCCCAATTTTTTTTTGCAAATATATAAGTTGATATTCTATTGAATTCATATATATCTAGTGAGCAATGAAGTACATTAATGGCTTTTTAGCATTCAATTAAGTCATCTTTTAACCATGTTCATCCCAATCTTTTTCAGGTTTGGGAAGGGACACTCCATTAACTATAATTATGGGTATGTATGGTCCATTAGTTATAACTCCCCACACGTTATAATCAAAAGCTTATATAAATTTTTTATTCTAGCTTTCCAAAATATATAGTTGGTGTCACTGAAGAGTGGTGGTCTCGATGTAGATTGACTTTCGGCAAATGAGGAACCAACTGAGGTTGTTATGATCTTTGTCTTAAGACTGCTTGATCAACAAACAATATTAGAGCACCCATTCTGATACCAATTATTATCCAAAAAAATTAGCAATCCAAAAGGGGGTTGAATAGGGTTCTTTAAAAGCTTTAACCAAATCTAAAATCTAAGACAATTATGTGTCTTGATTTAAAGCTATCTTGAGTATTTGCGAGGTATATGCTAAGTGCAGTAGCAGAAATAAAATATAAAGGCAGTAATACAAGAATTAAAACAATGTGAAGCAAGTAATACAAGCAAGAAAGATAAACTAGACAAGGCACAATACAAATATAAAAAAATTTATAGTACTTCAGTGCAACCCCGCATGTACGTCCACTTTTCAAGCTTCTCTTGAGAATTTTGTTATAATTAGCCCAATTATATTGCATTTGTTTTATTTGAGATCACAAATAAATCTAACTGATTTTTCAGAATTACCAATCAAAATCATACGTTGATTATTTTCTGAGTTTACAATCAATCCAATTGATTTTATGGATTTATCAACCAAAATCTATAATGTCCGATTCTGGACTTGGACGAGCCTTAACTTAAGTTTTTTTTTCTAAAAAAACTTAAAAAGAAAATATAAAATATAAGATAGAAAGTTTCAATACAAAATCAAATAGGAAAATAAACTCTTTGAAGTGCTAAGAAGATGCTGATGATTTGCTCTTTAGATGCTTGAATTTTTTTTCTTTAAAGCTTCAGAGGATATGGAAGAAGTTGAAGAGGATCACTCTTGAAAGCTCACTCAATTATGTGCACTTAATTCCTTTCTTTTATTTCTTTCCAAGGATAGTCAATAATGCCCACTTAAACTGATGTATTTTTCTTTTTTAATTCACTTTTTGTTGCTTTCCAATTGATTCTCTAATTTTTTATATGTTTAGAAGTTGCTAGAGAGTAAATTTTGACCATTAAAACCTTTGAAATAGCCATTGGAGCCAAAAATTAGCAGTTGGAGATGTGTAGAAAACTAATCATTATTGTTGATTTCGTATCAGAGGTCGACTCCAATTCCATAGGAATTGACTTGAGTTATCCGTGAGTTGACTGGATCACTTGAGGAGTTGACTTGGTCTTAGGATCTGAAAATTCTGTATTCTATCTTTCTTGAGAGAGTTGGCTTATTGACTTCATAAATCGACTTGACTTGTCCTGGGGTTGACTTGAGTTCTTCTGGGGTCAACACAACCAGAGATCCAAAAATATAGTTTTCTGTCTTCTTTAAGAGAGTCGACTCATCTTTACAGGAGTCAACTCAAGCATGTGTCAGTTTGCTCCAAGCTTGCTAGAGTTAACTTCTCTTTTCCTAGTGTCAACTTCACTAAGTCTGAAACTTGAAAATTCAGCCTTGAAATTTTTGACTTAACTTCTTTTGAGATGATTTTTTTCATAGATGAATTTTCAATTTAAACATCTAAAAAATCTTATATTCATTCTTGACATACATAATTAGACTCGTAATTACTCAAAATTTAGTAATTATCAAAATCAATCATAAGATCAATAGAAATTTTGTAGCTAAAACTTAGTTTATTGGATGGTCTTGGACTTATAATTAGCTATTTATAAGTTTTGAAATATGAGTTTGATATTTGATTTTGGATTTAGATGCTCTAGTATCTTTCGGTGGCATGGCCATGTTGTATCCTAGATTTGGGGCATGACATGTGTGTTCTAAAAGAACATTTCTTCAAACAATAATGATAGATCTTCATCCAAAGATGCTCTTATTGCTAAATATACTCAGAATATCTGTTCCAATTTGGTTAGACCCAATAATATGATAATCGTTTTGTTTCTCATTGGAGTTTTTACTAATAAAGTTTTGTGAATATTATAATAGCTGTTTTACTGAGCTGATTAAAACTTGTTTATTAATTGTAATTTTGCAGCTAGGCACTCAGGTGGTGCAGGTGTTCGTCAAGGACCTGCGACTAATCTGCAGCTTCACATAAAGGATGATGCAATTCCAGAATCCACTCCGGAGGCCACAGCAGATTTGCAGCCTCACACCCAGGATGATGCTAGTAAAGAATTGAAAACAAGTGCAAAGCCCCAATAAAAGCTTTAGGCAATAACGACTTTGGAAGAGTGGATATCTATCGGGTACTAACAAGCTTTTCTAAACTATTTCTGTCTGCTTATTTTAAACTTTCTTGCATGAAATTGAAGATAGCTAATATAATCCATATTTGTTTTTTCCTGGTTCCACAACCTTAGTCCTCGGGTCGCTCAGGATGCATCGCCTCTCCATCTAGACAGATGAGCGGTTGTGACTGCAGTAATCTTGGCACATTGTTCGAGTCAAGTCTAGATGCATTTCAGAACTTCTTTATTTTTTGATGTAGATAAGGTGCTCAGAATTTGAAGCTGCTTCAGAGGTTTGTGCCCTCCGGTGCAGAAATTTCAACTAGCTGAGGCCATGTACCTATTTCTAGATTTGGTTCCCATGGTTCAGCCTTGTAAAGAACTTTAACCACAAATTCTATGAAGGTCCTCCAGTAGAATGACCAGCTGACATTTTTCTTTTGCCAATTAATGCAACCCTAGAACAGCAACATTTTAGGTTTTGAAGTTGCTTTTGGTGATTGCAGGTCCATCATACATGCAGCAGATTTGGAGTCTTTAGACCAATTCTCCTCAACCTTTTCTTTCCTGTTGTTTTAGGGTGTGGTTAACATACTGCAAGGGTCCTCTGAGCTTTCCAGTACATCAACCGGTGACTGATACCTTACCTACACTATATGTGCCTTAGCCAACAAATTTGGATCTGGTTCCTCTCTAGTCCTGACTTGGACTGGATAAGACCTGTCTTCCAGCCGTCCATGAATAGTGCAACGGCTGTGATTAGATGGGGCACACCGCAGCATATGGAACATGCAGGAGGGTGGGCCTCATCCAATAACAGCTGTTGCAATAATCACAAATGGCCATGATTCACAGACAGGCCTCTCGGGTCCAAGCTGGGACTGGCAAGGAGAATGCAACAAATTTGCTTCTAGGAAAAATTTACTGATCATAAGTTTACAAAATAGTCTTACAAGAGAGTGAAGATCACAAAGAAGATGCTTATACCAAACCCATACAAAGGTCCATTTGTAAGTCAATTTGCAGGCTCATGCATTGAGAACCCACTTTATATGATGAACTGGTGTCTCCAAAAGTTTGCCCTATAAATACTCAATATTTGGTAAAAGATTATATAGCATTGTGGTTTCAGGTAGGGGTGGCAACTGGATCAGGTGGAACTAGATGTGGGTCAGGTCAGATGCAGGATAGATTAAAATTCTAGCAACCCAAACCTTCACCTGTTTATTAAATTTATAATTGCTCAGAATTTCAGATCTGAATCTGATCTTTTTTATTAAACGAGTAACACAACCCAATCTGCAATAGCTAGGTTGAATCAAGTTAAATGGGTCCAATTGGTCAAGCATTGGCACCCCCTAGTTTCAAGCCTGAGAATTTGAGATTCAAATAGCTAGTCCACTCAATCTGAAGATGCTGCAACGTTTATCATTCAAAACTTGTGAATGTTCTAACTAAAGCTTTAGCTCCAGCTTTCATTGCATCTTTAACCAAGAAACTATAAGCACCGCTTGACCTATCTCAGTTTGAGCAATGCTTCCAACTCCCGCTATAGAGGATGATGAACTAAGGATCCATCACATATTATCCCAACAACGCCATTCGCCGATGTCCAAGTAATGGTATGAACTGTTTGATGCTGAATCATATGCACTATTAGGCCTTTCTTTATAGCAAAAGGGGAAATCTTTAGGAATATCGCATGTTGTCTAATATTCAAATTTGAGAAATTGTGCAAAATCTATTGCTTGGACAATCAATAATCCTTTTTCCCCCCTGATTACTTCTTGTTATTTGGGAAATTGTGCTGATACCTGTTCTTTTAGAGCATCCAACAGAAGCAATGGTAGCCCATCCATACTTTTGGGTGATCCCTTTGCCCAAGTGGTGCTCAACCAACCAGGAAATATAGTTTGATTTAGAGGCATATTTAGTAATATCCTCTCTAACTGAAGGTGTATCAGAGCAGTAGCAGAGAATATGCTCAATATTCATGATTGAAATCACATTTGGTGCAAGCAGCAGCAAAACCAAGTCACCTGTAACTTCAAAAACTAAATGCAGGTTACTCATAAACAGACTTAGTGATAGAATCCAGAAAAAGTTTTTGTGATACATCAAAGCTACAAGAACCATTAAGATTTAACAACTGAGCCTCTTTATAATATGTTGAAGCCTTATGGATATGTCAAGGGAAGAGTTTGCTGGTTGAAGGTAGCCAGATAACCAGTAATCTTCAAACATGTATACCTTGTGGCCATTGCCAACATTCTGACATATCTGGTTTTGAGTATTGGTGGATTTCTATCTTTATGGATGTTTGTTCTTGTTATTGAAACTATATATTTTAAAAAAGAAAAAAAAAGAGAACAAATATAGAAATCAGCATTTTGCAGATCAGTATTTCATAGATGAAAATCGCTGCAAAAGCAACAGTTGACACTGCAGATAAGTTTTTCTAAATTTTGAATTTCCTAACTTGCGTGTATCCAGCTACTAATCAATCAATTGTAAAACTAACAAATATAGCAAAAATACTATCATATTCCACAGATTTTCTTACGAACACAAGTAAAAACTAATCCTTCAAAATCGCTGGCTGCCATTAACCAGCACGGATATTCCTTTCCATTAAGCTCGTACATTATTCGAATTATGTGTGCCTTTGATGGCGAAACACATGGTACTCCGATAATGAACCATGCATACCCTCACTTGTATATGATAGTTGATATTTGACGGTCATCGCTCAAACCCGTCCCAGTCTTCTGGATGCGGTAGAGCACCATCTCCCTGCCTTGGTCGTCGATCGGAGGTTGAAGGAGCCGGTACTCGTGCATTATCCAACAAGTGGCCACAGGCTTCCCACCGTTCTTTGCTCGTAGCATAAACTTGAGACTGGCCATCTTTCGCCCAGCAACCTCGCCGTTGCAGTGGATAAGCCTGCTCTTACCACGGGCATGCCACGTGCCGTTCCCAGCACCGCGCGTCAACCTGCCATTGGAGGCGGCGGACCGAGCAACCCGGGTGAAGCAAAAGAACGAATCTCTGTTCTTCCCATGCCTGAATTCAACTATATACGTACATGCAATGCAATGCAGTGAAGAATCCATGTTAATTAATTAACTCAGCAGCGGCAAGAAAATTAAAGCATGCATGCATGCAAGAATAATAACATGATTCTTGCTTCCAAGATTCCAAGGCTCCGTGGCGTACACGTCGAGCTCGGGGATAAAACAGAGATAAGGTTTCTGCTCCCCGAGAACCTTGGGACCAAGATAATGCTCGATCAGTTCTTCTTCTTCCGGGTCCAACGTCCACCCGGTAAGATCAGCTACCCCAGGAAACATCATCTCTGTTCCTCTCGGTTCTTCTCCATCTTGCTCGATCAGTTCTCCTTTTTCGGGTTCGAACGTCCACCCGGTAAGATCATCAGCAACCGCAGGAACCATCATCTCTAGTGTCGTTCTTAGTATCGTCTATCTCGGAGTAGTTTTATAGGGACAGAGAGGTATCCTGGTCCGACAACTTTTGGGACTCCGAGTCCCTTCGGGACACCGCGAGGGTGAGGCTACTCCTAGTCCGATAAGGAGGTAGAACTAAGACTCATGCTTTCTCCTAAAAGGATCTTAAGGACTCTGAATATGAGTCACAAATTTGCTTTCTCCTAAAAGGATCTTAAGGACTCTGAATACGAGTCACAAAATTTGTGACTCATATTCAGAGCCCTTAAGATCCTTAACTCCACTGGTTCCACGGCGAGGAGACTGATGGCCGCGGCAAAATCATAACTTGTACGGTTATAGATCTCGATGTGAAAGGGGGCTTGAGATGGTCTCTAAGAAAGGAGTGTGTGGCTGAAAGGTTCTTCATAGTTGGGGTTTGGCACAAAAATCGGATCATGAAGTTAAGGCATGCTGACCGATTTGATCATAAGACTTCCATGGGGAAAGTTGCTGATGAAAGTTACACTAAAGCTGCTTGCAGGGACTATCCAAGCATCTGATGATGACTTGTTTTAATTCTCACGACGATGAGGAAATTAATCGTTAGCTTCTATTTTTCAATCATCCAGACTTTTATAGTGATTCAAAATTAAGATTTCTTATTAAAATGTTAAGTGGATATTGCCTTTGCTCTATTTTTCTTTTTTTTTTTTTGGTGAAGGCCTTTGCTCTATTCCCTTGGGCAAAGGTTGTCTATTTTCTCATCTAAGCAGCTCCAATAGCATATCTAGTAGTTCCTTTGTGTTTTATTTTTGTAGGATTGCCTTTCTGCTTTAAAGTTTGTAGGATAATTTTCTTGTTCTCTTCCATGCTAGAAGCATGGAATGATCTGGTGCATAAACTTGAGGTGATTTGTTATATTAATTGGGTAGAATTGTTCTTTCTAGGCATTTGTTTTCGGTGCTCAAATGTACTTTCTTCTATTTCTCTTGAATATTTGCCACTCATACAAATTGTGATGGCTAAAAATTTTTTCAATTATTATTATCATTATTATTTCAAAAGCCTTATGTGATTTTATGGAATGAGTAAACTTCATCTTTGTTGATCGGTGGTGTTGGGCCAAATTTGGTCCACCTGATGACATATCCGACCTTTGAAGATGTGGTGAACATCTGAGCATTATGATGTGGATGACCTAAGACATGTTTCCTTCATAGCAATGATGTCATTGGTTGATAGCCGGTCACAAGAGTTTGGCAATCGGATGAGGTTAACATTGTCGGTTCACTATCGATCTCATCTCCACCCTAGCTCTCTACAAGTTGTCTTACAATTTGCACACCATAAAAAGTTTTTGGCATGCAGATGATGCTGAGTTGGCATTCGATTGTAACGGCGTCTGCCTCTGACATGTGGCCAACTAGCTCCATAACCAATTGTTAATAATCTGTCAATAACCCACTACACTAATTTGAAAAGTTGCTGACTGTCTAACAAATTTTTCAATAAAAGAAAAAAAAGAAGAAAAAAGGGAGGACTCTTTAAACACTATCTCCTACTACTGTTTTCACTATTGATCTTTCTTCATTATTCTCCCTTTCCGTTACTCTCTGACTTAAGCATCAGAGGATTTTTTACCGAAAAATCTTTCATTTTCTTCTTCAACGTGAGTGGACTTTCTTTGTAGGTGTCTGATGACCAAGACTGGTACCTATCTACTCCAGCAAGATGATCAATCTGAGCTATCTTTCTCTATCATATCTCATCGGAGAGGCACAGCAATAGATGGATGCTAGAGGAAGGGATTTCATCCCATTTTCTAAAGAAAGATGGAGAGGATCAGATCCTACCGATAATCATCTCTGCATAGCAAACCTGATGTGTGAATCATCTGGGAGCAACCTTTTCGATCAGATCCAATTAATATGCTGACAGAGCAAGTCTAAGCATTCAAAGCTGCTGTATAGCAGCCGCAGCAGAGCGCAACAAAGATCCAAGCTCCTCCATCAGCCCTATCTCAGTACAGCTGTTGGACCCATACAAAAGGATCAAAACAAGGGCAACGATACTCAAACACGGCTCAAGCCTCACGTTGACGATCACGATCGACAGAATTGGCCTCAATGCTCTCAAAGATCACGAAGAGATGATCGAAGACATCGATCGATGGAGCCCTCTATGGGGGACTCCACTTCAAGCCTCTCCCCATGCTGGCATTATTCTCGACATGATGATGAACTTGAGAGAAAGATTCAGGATCTGGAATGCTAAATCAGTGAATTTCAAGTGGCTAGTCATCAACAAAATCATGGCTTCAGCTTCAAAATCCAACTACTGTTCTCTTAGAAAATTTTGAGTAAACCGATCCCTCATCAGTTCAAAATGCCATAGGTCGAGCCTTACGATGGTTCAACCAATCCATTCGACCATCTGAAATATTTCAAAGTCCTCATGATGCTTCAGGGGGCATTCGACGCCCTCCTCTACCTCATCTTCCCTGTAACTCTCAAAAAGAGTGCGAGAGTCTGATTTTCTGATTTTCCACATGGATCAATCCACTCCTTCGAACAGTTAGGAATGCAGTTTGTCATGTACTTTGGTAGCCATAGGCCACAGCCAAAGAATAATGATAGTCTCTTCTCTATCAAACAAAGAAAAGAAAAATTACTGAGAAACTATGTGGTGCATTTCAACACTAGTACGCTTGAAGTTCGAGTCTTCAACGAGTCCGTCGCTATATCGACAATGAAGTGAGGACTCCGAGACAAATGCCTAATCTTCTCTCTTAACAAGAACTTTTCAAAGGACTACGTTGATCTTCTCGTTCGAGCACGAAAGTATGCACAAGCCGAGGAGAGCGAGGTCTTTCATCATCAAGAAGGAGAGAAGAAGAATAGCAGGAAGAAGAGGCCTCGTGAGGAAGATCATGGAGCTCAAAAAAAGAGAGAGAAGCTCACCCCCAAAAGCAAAAGAGGATGAAGAGTCTTTGGTGGTTCTTTCACAACTATACTTCTCTCTCTATCTCATGTACATAGATCTTGATGGAGATCAAAGGCCAAGACTATATACATCGTCTAGAAAAATGAGAGCATCACCAAGCCAAAGTGATCAAAAAAAGTACTGCTACTTCCATCGAGATCATAGTCACAATATTGAAAAGTATCGCCAGTTGAAGGATGAGATTGAAAATCTGATCCATCGAAGAACCTTGAAAAGTATGTCCGGAGTACAGGAAAAGACTCGATGGAGGGATCACATCGGGTGAACCCTGACGTAGGTGATGATCATGGCAATCTCCTGACAGCTGACATAATCAATGTGATCTCGGATCTTGCTAGTGGCAGAGGGCAAGAGAAGGAGAAGCTAGAGGATCTGCCCAGAAGAGGCAGCAAATTGGGGAAGCAAATATTTCCTCTAATGATGTCATTTCTTTTTTCAATGATGATGTAGATGGAGTTCAATCTCCTCATAATGATGCTGTTGTTATTTTAATGATAGTAGTAAATTATGATATAAAAAAAATTTTGATAGATAATAGAAGCTCTGTCGATATCTTATTTTATGATGCTTTTTAAAGAATGAAATAGTCCAAAGAATGACTCAAGTAGATCAATGCACCACTGGTCAGATTCTTCGATGATTCAGTAGTGAGAGAAGAAGAAGTAGAACTACTAGTAACCATAGAAAAATCACCTCAACAGGCGACCATGCTACTCAACTTCTTTGTAGTCTGAATATCCTCAGCATGCAATGCAATTCTTAGGCGATCTAAATTGATTGCTCTGAGAGCTATTGTCTCAACTTACCACCTATTCATCTATTTTCCAACAAAGAACGGAACAGGAGAAATGAAAGGTGATCAAGTACTTACTATACAATGCTTCATGGCAATGGTCTAGAAAAACAAACCCAAGAAAACTCTATCAATTGAAAGGTTGGACTTAAGGAAGGATGAAGATGAAAGTCAAAGTAAACCAGTGGAACAGCCTATTGAAGTTTCACTTGGAAATGATCTTGATCAAACCATCAGGATTGGAAGACTTCTACTAGAATCTCTTAAGGAGCGGGTGATTGATTTTCTTCAGAAAAATGCTGATATATTCGCTTGGTCATTGTCCAACATGCCAACTATTTTCTCCGAAGTCATTACACATAAGTTGAATGTTGATGCTCATCATCATTCTGTTCGGCAAAAAAAAGAATCTATACCCCAAAAAGGCAAAAAGCGATTGATGAAGAAGTTGATAAACTCCTCAAGACAAGATTCATCCGAGAAATAATTATTCGGATTGCATCGTCAATGTGGTCATGGAGAAGAAAGTGAATGGTAAATGGAGTATTTGCATTGACTATGCTAATCTCAATAAAGTTTGCCCTAAAGATGGCTTCTCTTTACCAAGCATCGATCAGTTGGTAGATACTACATCGAGCCATAAGCTCTTAAGCTTTATGGATACATTCTTAGATTACAACCAAATTCGGATGGCACCAGAAGATGAAGAGAAAATAGCCTTTATAACTGAACGAAGGTTGTATTGCTACAAGATGATGCCATTCGAATTAAAGAATATGGGTACAACCTACCAACACCTCATTAATAAAATCTTTAAGAAATAGATTGGCCACAGCATGGAGGTATACATGGATGACATTCTCATCAAGAGTATAGAAGCTAATCAACACATTGTCGATCTTAATAAAGCCTTCAATGAGCTCAGGAGTTACCAAATAAAGCTAAACCCAAGCAAATATGCATTCGAAGAGAACTCTAAAAAATTTCTTAGCTTCATGATGATCCAGTGAGGAATTGAAGCGAACTTGAAGAAAATCCAAGCTCTTCTAAGGATGAAGCATCTAACCAATAAAAGAGAAGTTCAATGCCTAATTGGAAGGGTGGCAGTGCTAAGCTGATTTATATCTAGATCGGCTGAAAAGTATCTTTTATTCTTTAAAGTAATAAGGCAAACAAAAAACTTTGAGTGGTCAGATGAGTGCCAATCTACCTTCGATGCCCTCAAAAAGTATCTAGGATCGACACCCTCCTGTCAAAGCCTATCGAAGGTGAAAAATTATACATGTATCATCTGTCACCTCATAAGTAGTAAGTTCGATTCTAATTCGAGAAGAAGTTGGTGTACAAGAGCCAATCTATTATACCAACAAAGTCCTAAGAGATGCAAAAATAGATACATGAAGATCGAGAAGATAATCTATTCACTTGTCATCACCTGCAAATATCTTTGGCCTTACTTTTAAGCCCACACAATTATTGTACTACTCGATCAGCCTCTGAAATCAATACTTCAAAGATCAGATATCTCTGATCCCTTGACGAAGTGGACAATCGAGCTCAGAGAGTTTGACATCGAGTATTAGTCTCGTATAGCAATAAAAGTGCAAGTACTGATGGACTTCATCATCAAATGCATGATTCCTGAAGAAAAACCAAGTATCAATACTTCTGAATCAAAGACTGATGTAGGAGACCATTGGTGAATTCTGCATATGGATAGAGCTTTAAATTTTCAAGAAAGTGGTATAGGATTGATTCTGACCAATGTCGATGGAGTTATCACCGAGTACATGTTGAAGTTCAATTTCAACACAATAAATAATATAGTTGAATATAAAGCACTCATTATTGAACTGAAGATCTCGAAAGAGCTCGATGCCAAAGAAGTTAAGTATTCTCTGATTCTTTGCTTATCATGAGCCAAGTGCGAGATGAGTATGAAGCCAAGGATCTCACAATATCTAAATATCTTTAAAAGATAAAGGATCTATCCGCAAGTTTTTGGGAAGCTCAATAGTTAGCAGATCCCGATATCGAAATGCTCAAGCTGATATACTTTCCCATTTAGCTACTTCAAATTCTACTGATTTGTGATGGAAGATCTATATTGAGCATCTAAATATTCCAAGCATTGAGGAAGCTCCACGCATTAACTAGATTGATGACAAGCCAAGCTAGATAGATCCACTGATTATATATCTTTCCAATGGTTCCACTCTAGCTGATCAGAAGGAGGCAAGAAGAATTATATAGCAAGCTCTGTGGTGTGCTCTTCTCAATGGCAAATTATACAAAAAATCATTTTCAATGCCATTGCTTAAACATCTAAGGCTATCTGAAGCCAACTATGCACTTCGGAAGGTGCACGAAGGCATCTATGGTAATCACTTTGAAAGTAGGTCACTAGCCAATAAAGAGCTCCATCATGGATATTATTAGCCTTCAATATAAAAAGATGTAGAGAACTTTGTTCAAAAGTGTGATCGATGTTAAAAATATGCAAATATCCAGCATAATTCAATGTCTCATCTCACCCCTATCTCATCTCCTTAGCCTTTTACGATGTGGGACATGGATATCCTCGATCTTTTTTTGATGGCATCGGTTAAAAAAAGTTTCTTATTGTAGCAATTGATTATTTCACAAAATGGATGGAAGCTGAACCTTTAGCATAAATCACTGAACAGAAGGCCTGGGACTTCGCTTAGAAGTCAGTAATATGCCAATTTGATCTCCCCAAGGTGATTATAACTAATAATAGATGACAGTTCAACAATAAAAAGTTCAAAAAATTTTGCTTCGAGCTTCACATCGAATATCGGTTCACTTCTGTTGGACATCCCCAATCTAATGGAGAAGCCAAAGTCACCAATGGAACCATCCTCTAAGGATTAAAAAAGAGGCTAGATCAAGTTACAAGACTCTAGGTAGACGAACTGTACAGTATCCAATGGGCTTACCGAATAACATCCGAACACCAATAGGAAAAACACCTTCAACCTATCCTTTGGTGTCGAAGCTGTCATCCCTGTAGAGATTGATCTACCATTACATAGGATGGAAAGCTTCAATAAGTGAGAAAATTCTTGTTGTCTTTATATCAAACTCAAATTTCTTAAGGAGCTGAGGGATCAGGCTCAGATCAAGATGGCATCTTATCAACAAAAGGTGGCTTGCTATTATAACTCTCAGGTTAAGCCGAAATCCTTTAAAAGAGGTAACTTAGTTCTTCATCTATTTGAAATATCTAAACCTACTGAACGAGATAAGCTAGCACCAAACTGAAAAGGATCCTATCGAGTTATTGAAGTGATTCGACTTGGATCCTATCAAATTAAAAAACTTGATGGTACTCTTATATCTCAGACTTGAAATTCTGAAAATCTAAGGATGCACTATCAGTAAATCTTGTCATTAAGTAAATTAGCAATACTATCAGTAAGTCTTGTCATTCAGTAAATTAGCAATACACTCCTTGTTTCGAATTACTTGTGTTGCCAAATTTTATGATTCACTTCAGCTCTCATCATTATCACTTCGACCTATGTTCCATATTGTACCTGCCAATTTTGTTTTGAGACTTCAAGATTTAGAATTGAATTCAAAAGTGACAAAAATATAAAAGATTTCATAGAAGGATTTGTTTCATTAGATGAAATTTCATTTACAAAGATTCATCTATTACATTCCTCATATAAAAAAAAGAGGAAGAGAAGAAAAAGGGATACAAAAATGGTATACAAAGTATCTTATAGTCTTCTCCAACCCTTGGATCTCTCTGATGACCTTTGTTGACTTTTGAAACTCTTCGAATGTTTGGGCAGCCTCCCTGAGTCTTTAGGAGCTTTGATCTTCGGTCGCTCAGCATGACCTTGACTCTCCAATATTGCTTCAGTGATGATGGCCACATCAAGAGAAGTTCTAGTGATGTCAACATAGGTGTCCGAAGGAGCATCCCACACCTCCTAGCATAGTTCTTCGGCATCAATGTCCATCAATGTCAGGAATGTGGCATCGATATTGGGAAAGAACTCCTTCGCTTTAGCAATGCATTTATTAGAACCCATCTCATACACTTAGAAGAACAAGTTGATATTCTTGACAAGTGCTCATATCCGGATCATGACGGAGGTTACCTTTAGGATCTTTCTTTCATCTCTAAAGTATACAATATTATCGTAGTAGAAATAATCCTTCTAGGTCAACTAAAAACATAGGATAATCAAAAGATGACAAAGGAAGAAAAATGATATTGCATAAAAATCTTCAAAAAAAAATTACTTTATTTCATCACAAAGTCTTTTATTACAAGTTTTTACAAAGGATGAAAACAAAACAAAAGATGATAGTAAATGAAGTCATAGAAGAGATGAAGCTTCAACAGTATTCTTTTGACTCAACTCATCTTCAGGTACATCCTTCATGAAGTCTTCGATTGGAGTGGAAGGAGGGACCTCAGAATTGACTTTGGGGCAAACTTCCATTCTCTCCTGGTTGAGAGCTAAAGCATCGACGATAATAGTGATCCTTGCTTCAGCAGTAGCTGAAGTATTTGAAGGAGTTGCCACTTTGGAAGGAGTGGCCTCTTCCTCTTAGTCTTCACTCTCCGCTAGCTCACTCAAATGTGGAATGATGTGGCTGGCTTTGACTTCAGGGAAGAGCACCTTCACTTTCTTAAGGCACTCCTTGAAGCTGATGTGGTAGGAAGAGACCGCACCCTTGATGACTTCAAATCTAAAGTTGGTGGATACTTTGTAATCCTTCACCACCTAGACCTTTGTGTGCCTGATCTTGTCCTCAGTGGCAAGGAGGACCGTTTCAATCTTCTTCTTGTAATGGTGATGATCGGCCAAGTCCTTCCTCCTCTCGACTTGCTCCTTCTCGATGCCATTGTCTAGTGACTTCACCTTCCTCCGAGCCTCATCTGGGTCGGCCTCCAGCTGAACTTTATCTTCTTCAATCTTTTGGGAGGTGGATTTCAGCTCCTCATCAGCTGTCTTCTGTCCCTCCTCGACCTTTCTTAACATCTCTTCGAGAGAAGCCTTAGTCCGATCATGTTCAGCTAAAGATTTTCTTATGAAGATGAGCAAGTTTATCATCTGCACAAGGAGCACAAATTGTAAGAGAAGGAAAAAGAAAAAATATATATATAAAAGAAGAAAGAAAAAAAAGAGCTCACTATAATGACGCTAACTAAACTAGCATCTAGTGTGCTCTCTACTATAAGACTTTTCTATAATTTTTGATCTACAGGAAGAACAAGAAGATTTGTCAGCTCTCTAGCAAACTGATCATCCATCAATGCTGATGCATCCTCTCTCACTGTCTTCATCAATATTATGGTCTTCTTTTGGATGACATGTTTGGAAGAAGATCAGTCATCTTTCGAAGAGGGTCCAAGAGCCGCACTCATCGAGATGATGACCTCCACTTTGGGTAGAGGGACATCAGCAACCTCAAGCCTTAGTTCTTCTACCACCTTGACATCGAAGACTTCAGCTGAGGTTATGAGGCACCAAAAGTAGCAAGCTTCCTCCTCTTTGAAGGTTCGGCTTCCAGAGGTTTTAATCCTCTTTGAAGGTTCGGCTTCCAGAGGTGTAGTCATGATGTCATCGAATGACAACTTTATCTCTACGATGATGAAAACAAAAAGAGGATTAAAAGTCTACAGTAAGAGAAAACAAAACAATAAAGAGTGTGAAGAACAATAACCTACGTTGGGGAGCAACGTGGCTGATGCCTACATTAGTAGTCCTTGCTCGGTTAGCAAGTTCTTGAACTGAAAACATGGATCCCAACTGATTTATTGTAATCTCCTAAGTCATCTTTAGAAGGTTCCTTCCTAGAGTTTGATTCCAGCCAAGGTTTACCCCAAGTGGCCCTAAAGCCCCACGGTTGGTCTGAAGAGATGAAGAGATACCTATTTTTTCAACTATGGATCGAAGATGGAAGACCAGTTACAATCTTACACTTCGATCGAGAAGAAAAAAGTACCATCAGTATTTATCATAGTGGTGCTTCTTTAAAGAAAAAAGAGATCTAAAGAGCGAACACCGTGGAGAAATATTGATGATGTCATAGTTCAGAATGAAGGCAATCAAAGACCTAATCCCATTCAAAGCTATTTGAGTGGAAAGGATTCTATAGTAATCTAATATGTTATAAATGAAAGGATGCAAAGAAAATTGAAGACCAGAGAGAAGTGCCTCTTCGTAGAAGGTGACACAATCCTCTAGAGGAATTAATACCCTATCTTCCTTTCTAGGTGCGACTAATCTAAAGGAGGAAGGGAAGAAGTATTGAATCCGAAACTTTCTCAAGTTGGATTCAATAAGATGAGACTCTTTATGGTTAGATCCTAGAGATGCACGACCTTGATCGTAAGAAGCCTCATCAGAAATATTGGGGGGAGCTACCCTAGACCATTTTGGGTAAGGGGAACTGTCAGGTTCAGAACTATTGGTTTCTCTATGTTTACAGGGAGCCATGGAGTTAAGAGAAAGAAGAATAAGAAACTATTAGAAAGCTAGAGAACCTAAGACTCAAGGAAAGAAGAAGCAAAGAAGAGGACTTCTTATCAAGAATTGGTCAAGAAACTTTAAAAGTTGCTTGTTCGGGAAGAAGACCTCAAAAGCAGAAGCAGCAACAAGGGCAAAAAAAATAGGAGCCAAGCCCAAATTGCCAAAACAAATAAGAGAGTACCAATGGTTCTGGTCATCTGGCTTTTACCATTCGATGTTGTGGGTGTTGCAACTTGACGTCATTTTGTGGGTCTAGGTGGTAGACTAGAAACCACATCTTTTTGAAATCATTACAACTCCTTAAATCCTGCCGTAACATTATTGCAGAGGGGACATGTTAGTTATGTTTTTCAAAAATAGACAGTGTGTGCCTTATATGCCGCGATGGGTAATTAATGTGCAATGACAACGTGATGGTTCAGCAATGGGAATCAAGCCAATACAAGTGCTAAATAGAAATTAGAGTGTCTAACCACTTTAGATCCAAGTCAAGGCACCATTCAGCAACTAACTGATGCTAGTCGCTGATGTCTCTAAGTACTACTCATTAGAGCAAAACTCTTGTCATATAGGTGAAGATCTGAAATGATGCTCTACCACTTCACTCACATCAACGAAACTGCATAAAGGTAGAGGAGCTCACCATGGCACCAACCTTATAATTCAGATTATGATCTACTTTCCAATACGAAATGCTTCCAAACTGGAAAGTAGAGGACAAGTGTTGGGCCAAATTTGGTCCACCTGATGACATGTTCAACCTTTGAAGATGTGATGAACACCTAGGCATTATGATGTGAACGACCTAGGATGTGTGCCCTTCATAGCAATGATGTCATCGACTAATAGCTGGTCATATGAGGTCAGCAATCGGATGATGTTAGCATCGTCAGTTCACTACCGATCTCATCTCATCTCCATTCAAGCTCTCTATAAGTTGTGCTATAGTTTGGACGCCATGAAAGCTTTTGGCATGTAGATGATGCTAAGTTAATTGTAATGGTGTTTGCCTTCAACATGTGGACAGCTAGGCCTATAACCAATCGCTAACAACTTGCCAACAACCCACTACTCTGATTTGAATAGTTGTTAATTACCTAACAAACTTTCTTATAAAAGAGAAGAAAGGGAGGACTCACTAGATACTATCTCCTACTACTGTTTTCACTATCTTTCTTTACTGTTCTCTCTCTCTGACACTCTCTAATTTAAGTATCGAAGGGTCTCCCATCGAAGAACCCCCCATCTCCTTCTCCGGTGTAAGCGGATTTTCTTTGCAGGTGTCTAAGATCTCAACTGGTACCTACCTACCCCAATAAGGTGATCAATTTGAGCTATCCTACTCCATCATACCTCATCAGAGAGTTGCAGTAATAGGTGGTATATGTGCATGGAAAACCGATGCATACATCTTACGACCTAATTTGCATAATCCTACATCTTGTAAGGTTTTTTTGTAGATACGATGCATCATCACCTTCGTTGTCTTCATGATTTCTCTATAACATGTACATTTATTTCTTTGCAAGATGGTCATTTGTGTATAAGCCCTCTTATAGAGATGGTTCAAGAAAGACTAAAATTTATCTGGCACCATTTTTTTTTAATCTATAATCACTTTTGTGGTTGTGTACTACAAAATGCTACTCCATCATCTCTATTCCTCTGCGGTCTCATCATTCTTGGCTCTTCTCTCTCTCATGCCTAGTGCCATTCTTGCTTCTTAACCATTTATCTCAGAGTCTTTCTGTAAGGTAAGTGTAGAGCTTTATAGAGGTAGAGGCTAGGGTCTAACCACTTTTGGACTCCGAATGCCTTTGGGACACAGTGTGGGAGATTCCCAATCCTGTACATAATAATTCATAGAGTAAAACTATAATTTTTGCAAATAATGAAAAAGAGGTTTATGTACAATTTGATAGCATTACTGCATTTTAGGTAGACAAACTAAAGAACAGATCATAATCCCAGCTAGCTCTTTCTGAAATATTATAGATAAAGATGATAACCCAAATTCAATGTGTTTGTTAAAGATTTTGTTATGTACCATCCTTTTCATATCTTGAAGTTCTTATATGAGTTTCAGTTGCTATTACCAAGTCCAAAGCACTATCTATTTCTAAATTTCTATGTTGAGTTTCTTGGTAATAGAGGAAGCCAGTGCCATTCTTTGGGTATAGAAAAGGCTGTTTTTTTTTCAATTTTCGATCTTTGGCATATCAGAAAATCATATATAAGAATCTATAAATACTAGCTTGAAAGCATGTCATGTTACCCACAGATGATGACTAGTGGTGTCATGTCTGGGTTTGAGGAGTCTTCTTGATCTAAATCAATATGAGTTATTGATGCTTGTATCCAATCAACCATGCCAGAATTTTGAGTTAGAATGGTGTCTAGTGGGTTAAATGTATGAGAAAACATGTATTTTCATGTTTCAGCTAAATTGGACCAGATTTATATTGAGGCCTAGGGATGTGGATCCACAGCAAGATCTGTTCAAGTCATATATATTAGCCTGGGCTAAGGAAGCATCCAGATACACACAAAAAGATTGGTGAATGGATGAGAATTGCTAGCATACAGCACAAGGAACCACCTTTAGAAAATATATTATTCATGTAGAAGTGAAAAATGATATTCATTCTCATCTAAAGTTCATAAGTTTCTTATTGTAAACTTCTAAATCCATCATCTTTCTATCATCTCTAGTATATGGCTGAAATATGCATTATCCGAATCATTCTTCCAAAAGAACTTGCTGGTCTGTAGATGCATATTGGCAATAGAGACAAAAAATTAGTCACGCCTAATCATCACTCAAATATAGGAAAACAAATGAAAAATATTGCAGACAAGCCTTGAATGTTGCAGCATAACCTACTCTCTTTGATTCTAAGCATAAAAACCTTACAACATATTTATGAACTTGAAAGTATTTGATCTCTTTTATTCTACTTATGATCATTATCATAATTCTTGAAATCTTTAATCAATTTCCTCCAACATACCAACTTCAATAGAAAATATCTCTAAAATTTATAAAAATAAGAAATTGAAAACCAATGTTAGAGGGTAAAATATATCTGAGTCTAATTTTATGTTTATTACTGATCTCATTATATAAAGAAATGAGCATGTTTCACTTACATAGAACCGTTTGCTTCTTGTGCAAATTTAAAAAAATGATATTTTAACATGAAAAATGTGTGAAAAAATAAAAACAATAAATGCATGAAACAAAAGTATTGTCCATACAAGATCGAACCTTATGAAGGTAAAAGAAAGAAAATAAAATAACTAATTTCAATAGACACAAGAGACTACAGAAATATATATATAATATATGGAAACAAAAAAAATGATAAGAACAATACCATCAAAAAAATTCTAAAAATCCTTGGCAGAGTAATTTCCTTTTTGTCCATGATGTAAGAGAGGTTTATATGTTTACAATAATATTTCCATCAAAATAAAAAGAAGTTAAAATTTTTGACCTCAAGAAGATAAACATTTATGAGATCACCGAGAGGATTTGCCAATTTGTGTGAGTACAATACATTTTTAGCAATTCATTTTCAAATTATATTCTATATACATATGGATATATTCCTTCATGTTTTTCCTACTTTTATATAAATAATCTTGCTAAGAGAGTAGAGAAGCACTTTAATCAAAATAAAAAGAATGTTTGTTGCTAGAAATACTTGGAGAAATTATTTTCATGCCAAAAGATACTTTCTCGAAAGCTCCTATGATGAATGGATTCAATTTTTTTTTAATAAATTAATCTGTTAGGGATCTCATCCAAAATGACTAGCTGGAAGACTTTTTAAGTTTTTAGGCTCTATATATATGGTCTTTCCAATGCAAAATCAATGTGGGACTAAACATATGCAACTATGGGCTCTCACATATCACTACCAAAAAAAATATATTTTTGTGATGAATTTTTAGTAACGAAATAAAATATCATCACTAAAAGTAAAAATTTTGTAATAAATTATAATTTTATTACAAAAAATTAATTTTTTGTGATGAAATCTCTTTTTGTCACTAGAGACCTGAGTTATTGTGACAAAATAACAAATTTGTCACAAAAAGTCCTCCCACCAATTCATAATTTTTTGGATTTTAGCACCAAACAAATTTTTAACAAAAATATTTACAACAACATATTTGTCACTGAAAATTATCAATTTGTGACAAAAAAAAATTATCACAAATAATTTTTTTTAATTTAATTTTCTATTTATAGCAACAAAATCACTATTGCCACTTTAAGTGAAATTATTGTGATAAAATATTTTGCCACAAAAAATCTAAATCACTATTTAGTTTATTGTGATGAAAGTATTGTATTGCAAAAAGTCATTATATTTTTTATATTTGTTTATGACAAAAGTTTATTTGTTACAAAAAATTTAGATTCTCTCCTTTTGTTTGCTCCTTTATTTTTTTTTTTATGTATTGTGATGAAAATATTTTGTTACCAATAGTTAATATATTTTTTATGATAAAGGCTTGATTATTGTAGAAAAAATTAGATTTCCTCCTATTGTTCCCTCCTTTTTTTACATTATTGAGACAAAAATATTTGTTGTAAAAAGTCAATATATTTTTTATGACAAAGGCTTGTTTGTTGTAAAAAATTTAGATTTCCTCATTTTGTTCCCTCTTTTTTTTTAAAAAAATTTATTGTGATGAAAATATTTTATTACAAAAAGTCAATATATTTTTTATGACAAAGGCTTGGTTGTTGCAAAAAAAATAGATTCCATCTTTTTGTTCCCTCCTTTTTTAATTTATTATGATAAAAATATTTATTATAAAAAGTCAATATATTTTTTTATGACAAAGACTTGTTTGTTGCAAAAAGAAATAGAATCCCTCCTTTTGTTATCTCCTTTGTCTATTTTTTTATGATAAAAATTATTTTATCATAAAAAGCTATTATATATATTTTTTAAAATTTTTGTTGCAAATGGATTATATAATACAATATCATTTTATTTGCAAAGTATTAAAATGATGTCATTATAAAGAAATATTTAATTTTAAATATTTTATCATAAAAAATCATTATATTTTTTATTTTTTTGAAAAAAAGATTCGTAAAAATTATGAAAAAATTAAATATTAAAATAAGTACCACAAAAGGTTAAAAAAATTCTAGTATTGCTTTATGTAATATTATTGAAGTATTTAAAATTATTTTTTAGTATAATACTCTTTCTTCATTAGATGTGTATGATTTAATTTTTTAATTTTTTGATACAAATTATACAGGGTGAAATAAATTTTGTCAAAAAATCAAACACTACAAAATTTTAGTGGTTCAACTAAGATCATATTTATTGATTTATTATATGATATAGAATATCTAGTCAAGGAATTCTATACCAAATAGGATAGGAATAAGTCTACGTGAGTGAATTGTCAAGCTATCGCATTGATCAAACCTTCACTTAATTTTCATAACTTTCGCATATGGTGGTATTTTGAGACGATCAAGATATACTTTTCATGTAGTTTTTCGAGATCTATGCTATGGCAACTTGGGTAGAACCCGGTTGAGATCATTTACGAGGTCAAATTTCATTGTTTCAGCTAATTTTGGATTTATTTTTATGTTTAAGTCCTATTTTGGTAGATTTTGCCTATTCTAATTTATATCTATATAATAATACTAAAGTGATACATGGGCATTAGGGGTGGCATTCTATATTGACATGTGGGCTTCTTGGGCTTCTAGAAAAAAGAGTAGGGAGCCACATGGTATTGCCTAAGCTTCCCTATTTGGGAGCACATGCAAAGACGTATAGAGAGAGATCGAAACTCCACTAACCACGGCTGACGTTGCAACGCTCACTTGTGGAAGCTTCCTCACAAAACTCATGGAAGCTTTCGAAACCTCATGCTCATTCTCTCCATTATCGATGAGGATGTGCCACCGTCAGAGAAGGACAGGGTGCTGGGGTAGGGCAGTGGCCGTCGTTTATCGATCTATCCTTGTGGCCATTGTTAGAGGAGGCGAAATCAGGTTGGGGTAGTGACCCTCGTTCACCATTTGAAATGCATCCCACTCTACGCATATGCGACAGAGCCACAGGACGGGATCCATGGAGGGAGATCGATGATTAATTAAGAAGTATAGTCCTAAAAAATAAATAATAAATGACTTATATATAATAAGTTTGATGACTATAAATTAATAGTCCTAACCCACTCTACCTATTTTTGCATCTCATCTTATTCATGATTTTCTCTTCTTCTATCATTATTTTTATTTTATTTTCTTATTTTTTTATTTATATATTTAATTAAATAGAATTCTATATAATATATAAATTATAAATCAATTACATATTATAAATTAAATAGAATCTGAACAGTACAAGATGATGGACAATTCATAAGCATTGATGTGAGGTCATGGTGGTATAAGGATTATCCTTTTATGTTACCAGATCAAGTTCAACAAGTTTTTTACATCAATGATACAAAGTTGGGCTATAATTGGCAACTTGTACAACAGGTATAACATCGACATTTATGAAATCTTCTTAAGTTAGAATTAATAGATATGCAAGATGGAGTTGATGATGAAGCAGTACAGTAATTTCAATCAAATGGGATAGTTTCAGTCATTGAAAGTGGTGATGAGTCTCTTGACACATTAAATAGAGATTATAGATGCTAACGAATTTAATGATGATATTGGAGGATCCACACTAGCTAATATTCAAGAATATGAAGATGACATTGGAGGAGATGGCAGTGATAGAGAGGACATCGATGGAGATGATATAACTGAAGAGGAAGATAATATGAAAATTGATGAAAGCATTGATAATGATCTTGATAATTAGTATAAAGATTTTTTTTTTCAGATATGTATGTTTCATTATTGAAAGTAATTTATGAAAAAAAATTTGTATTCATGAATTTTTTATTTTTTGTATTTTTATAGTTGTGATGCATTCTGTTGAGTATAATTGTTTTCTTAATTTGTTTATCTTTTTAGTTTCTTTATAAATTTATGGTAGGACCTGGAAGAGGTTGATATAAGTGATCACTTCATCAAATGCTGATATAGTATGTCGAAAGAATGATGTTATGACACCTACTTCAACTTTGGTATCCACTATGCCTACATTACAAAATAGCAAAGAGATTTTTTTTATTACAAATATCCCTAAAAGTGATCTCTGTCCTCCTACTTTAAGAACTAATGAAAGTGAGTATAGACATGTAAATGAATGATTACATCTATTTAAAATATTATAATTTGTAAATATAATTTTATACTTGTGTAATAATTATATGCATGCTTGATATTGACTATATTTATATTTCTAGGTTCTTTCTTACCTAGGAGAGATTGTGGTACATCATGATGTATAGTATTAGATAAGAAAGTCAATAAAGTTGTCACTTGTATACTTCATTATTATATTATTACATGAATTATTTATATATGCTTCACTATTTGAATTTTAAAAGAAAATATTTGATTTAACTTTACAATTTGGGCATAAGATGAGGATTGAATTTGGTGAAGGAGAATATATACCATTGCAGAATGATGTTGATTTTACAAGAGGAGTTGGATTTATTGTTAAGACATGTGCACTTCTTCATGGTGTAAGAAGATGGAAAGAAATCCCAAAGGAACAAAAGAAAACTTATTATCCATGTTTGGAGGTTATTATAATATTTACATTAGTTATATTTATTTTTTAATTAGTTTATTGTTAATATATAAAAAAGTTATTTAAGTGATCTTATCATTAATTATTTCAGAGATGGTTTGAAATTATGGATTGACCAGCTCCATATGTGAAGGAATGTGTTTACAAAACATTCCAAACCCATTATAGGCATTCGAGAAACACACAATAAAGAATACAAGAAGCTAATGGCAAAAGGTATGAATCGATGAGAAAAATCTTTATGTTCCAAAGTTGGATTGGAAGATTGGCTTTCAGTGTGTGATCAGATAGAGGATGATGACTTTAAGATAGTAACTCATATGACAAAATATATTTATATATTTTTTATATTTTTATTTAATTTTTTGCTTATTATTGCAGAAGCGATCACAAACAAATTATTCAAGTAATCGTTTGCAACTCCCATACAGTCATACTTCAAGCTCTAGGATCTTTCTTAGTCGACTTCAAAAAATAATAATATAATATTTTTAATATTTTTATATTTTTAAAATATTTAATATATATTAAGATTAATAAATTATTTAATTTTATTTTATTCTAACTTTATAAGGAGAATCCAAATATGGTTGATCTCTTCAAGGATACACACACAAAGAAGGATAGTCAAGAATTTATTAATGACATTGCTCAATCAAATTTTGTAAGTATAAGTATACTTTTTTTATTTTTTTTATTTATAAAAAAAATTATCTTGATGTCTAAATTATATTTGAAAACTTCGTAGGATGAAATGACTGAATTAAGACAGCAACCTTCGGAGAAAGGTGCAGATCAGAGGTTAGAAAATCAGATTTTGGTTAGTGTGCTTAGCAAGAAGTCAGGATATTTGATAAGGATGGGATATGGCATTAAAGTTGAAAGTTCAAGTTCGTCCTACGTATCAAGCTTACATGATAATGAGCTCAGAGACCGACTTACTACTACTAAGTCTCAACTAGAAAGAGCCAATAAGAAGATTACTGAAGTCAATGAGAAGATTGCCTCAAATGAAGAAAAAATAAAGACTTATAAAAATCAAATGAGAGAATTCCAGCAATTCATGAGAGAGATGCAGCACAGTCAGGCTTAGTAGTCTATTTTTTTTTATAATAAAGTCACTTATTTACTATCTTTTAGCTATAATATATTGATTATTATAATTATTGATTGTTTGTGATAGTAATTTGAAAATTAAAAATTTGTATGATTGTTATGGTGGTGGTTGGATAGTTATGAAATGGTTATATGTGTTGGGAATAGTGTTCCAAAGCCAATCGTCAGTCTGTTGATGGTTGTGCTCATTTTTGTATATGTATATGAATTATGAATAAATAAAAATTATTTTGATATTTTTTATCACAAAATATTTCATCTTCTAATGAACTCCTATGTTGTGGTGAAGTCCTTAGGACTATTTAGACTCGACAAAGGAGGATTTATGATTTAGTCCTTAAATCTGTTCATGACCAAATGATACGTTGTTACCAAGGATGACAACGTTTATCAAGCATAGGTCATTGTGTGCCATATAGGTTGGTTGTCCTCTTAACCAATGAGTGTGGAGACACTAGTATGGCATACAGATAAGATGTAAAGGTACATCTGCACTGAACGTGACCGACTCTGAAGCTATTTTTGCTGTCAAGATTTGCTCTGATGGAATATGGGTATAAATGTCCCTCCGACCTGAGATCGCCACGATGACTTACAAGCAACTCACTGCACTTAGGCACTGGACTACTTGAATTTTTAATTCAGTGACGGAAGGCTGCTGGATGTAGTCAAGTACTTGACTTGTCAGTGCGTGTGTCAAGATGGGATTGACCACTCCAGTTTAGGAGCTGTGTATAGTCATATTTTAATTTAGCAAAATCTTGGCCAGGGTAGTCTTTGTGAGGAGTCACAGGAGTGTTTGAGTTGAGCACGATTCGGATGATCTGATCAGGGTTGACAGTTTAACCCTGAGTCATCCTAAACACAGGGGTCAAAAGGATGAATTATACAGTAACCATATTCATGTAGGTTCTGAGTGTTGCGATTACGACTCTTCGACCTATCCGGATGTCGAAAATCATTGCTAGATGGTCACTTCGATTAGTACAGGAATTGGTTCCTGTACTACCGGTTTAGGTTCGAACCTGCAGGATCACACACATTAGAGATTTCTATCTGATCTGATAGCTGATGTAGAATTCTACATATTTGAGACTCAATGATCGAGAATCAAGATTCTCTAATCATGAGTTTCACACATTATGGGTACCGGGATCAAGAATCCCACTGGTTGGGATTTTTCGATCAGGGTTACATATCGATGAATTCTGATGCCCGATTGCCCATCAGATTTGGACTCAATATTTATGAGAGATTTAATTAGTGATTTGATCGTTAATTAACTCAATTTAATTGAGTAATTATTTTTGGATCAAGTCCAATTGAATTGGATTCAGTTGGGTTTGACCCGATTAGGTTAAGAGTTGACCTAATCGTCGAGATGGTTTGGCCCCTGATTTGATCAGGGATTGGACTTAGTCAATTTCTGATTTGATTAAGATTTTATTGAGCCTAATTAAGTCTAATTTAGTTGGGTTTAAATTAGTCTAATTGGACCTAAATTATTTGATTCAATTAGGTTGGTTTAAATAATTAAACCACCTTGACCCAATCTTCATGTGCCACCTCACTTCCATTGCATCCATTTGAATTCATGAGAAGGAACTTCTCATGAATTATTTTCTCACGCCAAGTCCTCTCCATGCCCCACTTTAATGTTCCATATGATTGGATAAAAATGATTGGTTGGCCATTCAAATTCAAAATAAAGTTTGAATTTGAATGGGCAATCAATCTTTGCACCTTATCCCTTTTTTTACGTCCCATTTATTACATGAGAAAAGGTTTCTCATGAAATCACTCCATGCACAATTTAAGCCATGCCTCATGCCTTTAGTGGATAAGGGATGAGTTGGTATCCATTTAAATTCAAAATTTGATTTGAATTCAAATGTGCAATTACTCATCTTTATCCTTTCTTTTGGATAAGACGTTTGACGTTGTTATAAAAGGAGGAGAAGAGTGGGGCGTGCAAGAAGAAGATTTTTAGAGAAAAATTCTGGGGCATGAGAAGTCTTATGCATAAGAAGGAAGTCCATATCCTTCCAAGAGAAAAAGAAAGAAAAGAAAGAAAAGTGGGTGCAAGGTTTTTGGTGAGTTTCCTAGAGTTTTAGCCTGGGGTTCGGGAAGAGAGAAAGTAAGCTACGAGTGTCGTGAGCCTACAAAATCTCAGAAAGATCTTCAACATCCTCTCAAGCACATCTGTTGATGATCCAGAGCATTTGAAGAATCGACAGACATCGATCGAAGGAGTTCGATCAGCATCGGCCGTCAAAAGGGCTCTACAACGAGCTAGCACTCGTGAGGAGTCGATCAGACCAGAAGCTTTATGTGAATGATTCACAGAGGCCAGACATACTATGTGGCTGTGTCGCAATGATCAGACTCTCTCGATGGTGATCAGATTACGACGATCTACTACCCGCACAAAGGTATTGTGTTCTGAACACATTACAGTAAAGCGTTTACTGTTTGAATTTAAAATTTAAATTTAAATGAATGCATGCTATATATCATGTTTAGATCATAGTGTAGGATAAATTTATATTAATTAATTAGATTAATTAATATTTTTTCACTATAAAATCATAATTTTGAAAAAATTTTAAAATTACCATTTTATCCCTGCACTGAATTTTCCCCACAAATGGTATCAGAGCAGGTTCTTAGATATGATATATATATTTGCATGCGTAGATTAAGTTGTAATCTAAAAGTTTAAATTTGAAATTCAAAATTCAAAAAATTTAAAATTTAAAATTTGGTTGAAATTTCAAATTTAAAATTCAAAATTTAAAATTTAAAATTTGAAATTCAAAATTTGAAATTCAAAAATTTGAAATTTGAAATTTGAAATTTATTTGAAATTTGAAATTCAAAATTTAAAATTTGAAATTGGTATATTTAGATATACTTGATCCAAGTAGCAAGTAATCGAATTGGGTTGGTTGCCATGGCCGTCTGGTCACAGGAGAAAAGCAGGGTTTAAAGGCCCTCTCCTCCCATTCGATGGGGTCTCCTATGGCGGTAGGGGTGCCGCTGTAATTATATCCCATGCAAATGAAGCAGCGAAAGAAATTAATTGTAAATGTTCAATTGTAAAATTTATCATGAATGTGTTAGATTAGATCTAAAGGAATATTCATGATTTATTTTGATTGAGTTATTTTCTGTTATGTAATTAGCAATAAGATTGCTATTTATGAAATGTGCTGATCTATTTATGAAATGAGTCAACATATTTGGTGAACAGAAAATAAAACCTTTCAAATTTAAAAATTATTTTCGAAATGCCAAACCCTGACCCATCAGCCCAAATACTTAATTAAAAGAATTAAGTATTGTCTAGTAGGTCTACAATTGTGAATTAAGACCTAAGACAATTGTATAAACTTGTGGGTCAATGGGTTAGATGGATTAGGTCCATAATTAGGTTAGACCTAAGGTTAGCTTAAAGAAATGGAGTAAATTAGAGTAATTGGTCAAATCTAATCAAAAGTTAAATTAGATTAGGTCAAGGATACTCTAGACTCAACTCCAATAGTTGTAGTTGAATGGGTCCATATCTTTAACTAGACCAAGATGGACTTAATTCATGGCTACACGATGGAACCCAATTTACTAAGTTGATCAAATTAAAACTAATGAACCGGTTGGTGTCTAAGGTAAGTTTGACAGTTTGACCAGTGGTTTTTAAGCGGGAGCTACTCACAGTGATTCGATCTCTGACGAGTTAATGGCATATCCCCACCACTGATCTCACTTACCTGGCCAACCTGGTGAATTAGATTTTGATTAGATCACTTGGTGATTAGGACTCACCCATGTCATTAGGTAAATCAGTTTGACTGATTTAGGTGCTCCTAATATCAGCTTTAATTAAATCTTTTTTTTTAATCTGATTTGGTGAAGTCAGTGGGAGGATTGAAATTGACTGGATATTTTTTTCTTATCTATCTTTTAATAAAATCCTCAAAAAATTATTAGGTTCCTAAAAATGATTAAGTTATATTGATAACTAAGTCATAGCCTCCCATTAAGTGAGTGATAATGAGTCCATTAGTTTAATAATTATTGGAGGCCCAAAGGTCTGGTGCTTATTGACTAATGGAATTATCATTCATAATATGATAATTTGGTTTGAGTCTTTCTGATGGTGATCAGGTTGGCCGGCCAAAGTCGGGCCTGATCATTCATTGGTCCGATTCACCAAATCAAATCATGTTAATGGTTGGACCTAACCAGATCTTTTCAGTGGAGGCCAAAGCCTACTGATTAGGTTCTGGGGCAAAATCAATTACTAGAAGTTGTTTAGAGAAACAACTGGTTATGAACCTACCCATAGATGCACATGGGTTGACCAACCAAAGTTGGGCTCGTGTGTAGTCTGTGTGGATTCTAGTACCCACTAAGGAATTAAAGTAATTCCTCGAATTGGAGGTTGAGGCTACCAGTTCATAAAAATACTGGGAGAAACTTTAGACTAAAGTCCAAGTCTTTAGTATTTATAATTTATGTACTAATAGAGGTCTGGTTTTTCTTTATGTAGCTATGGCCACTACCCTGTCCCTCCGGTCATTATTAGATAATGACAAGCTCATGAAACCTAATTTCGATAGCTGGTATCAAAAGTTAAAAATCATCTTTGAGCATGAGTGGATCCTTTATGTAGTAATAGATCTGACACCTGAGGAGCCAGCCCTGAATGTTAGAGGGACGGTCCGAGACACTTATCAGAAGTGGCTCAATGACCGCACCATCATTCGATGCATAATGCTGGCGGCAATGAATGATGAGTTCAGCCGCAGGTTCGAGAATGCGCAGCCCCAGGAGATGCTTCAATTGTTGAACGACTCTTTTAGCACGCTTGACGATGTTGAAAGGCACAAAACTAGTTGTGCCATTTTCAATGCTCGGATGAGGGATGGAGCCTCAGTCACTGATCATGTACTGTACATGATCGAAATGATTGAGTGCCTAAGTAAACTGGGCTTTCCATTGCACGAGCAGCTCGGTAAGGATGCGATCCTTAATTCATTGCCCAAGTCCTTCCTCCCCTTTCTTACTCATTTTCAGATGACAAAGCCTGCAGTGAACTACCATGGCTTGTTGGGGTTGCTGCAGAACTTTGAGAAGGATCACCAGCTCCATAAGGAGTCGGTGAATGTTGTGGGAGGGTCTTCGTCTGGTCATCGACCCTTTAAGAAAGGGAAGAAGAAGAACAAGAAGAAGAAGAATAAGAAGGTGCAGCTGCATGCTGGGACGTCTGCACAGGGTCAGACCAAAAAGTGCAAGCCCGATCAGAGCCAGACGGAGTGCTTCTTTTGTAAGAAGCAGGGGCACTGGAAGAGGAACTATCCTCTATACATTGCCTCCCTGGACCCGAACAGGCCGAAGAAGAAGCAAGGTACTTATATGATAATACCTTGCAACTTTTCTATTTGTGATACTACTGTCTGGGTATTGGATACCGGAAGCCCTTATCATATTTGTAATTCGATGCAGGGTCTGCAGGTCAGTAGGAGATTTGATGAAGGTGAGAGATTCCTGAATGTTGGAGATGGAAGCAAAGTTTCAGTTCTAGCATTAGGAATCATGAACCTGGTAATCAATTCTCGAAACATAATTCTGAGTGAATGTCACTATTGTCCAAGCTTTTTATTAAATATTATTTCTGTAGGCCTTTTGGTCATGAACGGTTATCAATTTTTAATAAAAGAAAATGTTTGCAATATCATTTTGAATGGTGTTACAATGTTTGTTGGAAAACTTAATAATAGAATTTACTTTCTATCACAACCTGTTAATGTGGTTCAAACCTCCGGTAAACGTCCTAGAATTGATAATGTGTCAGAAGTCTACATTTGGCACTGTAGGCTAGGTCATATCAATAAGAACAGGATAAACATGTTGGCTCAAGAAGGAATTCTTGAAGTAGGTGATTGTGAATCACTTCCAACCTGTGAGTCCTGTCTTCTTGGTAAAATGACCAAGTCACCTTTTACTGGAAAAGATGAGTGAGCCAGTGAACTCTTGGCTCTGGTACATTCTGATGTATGTGGACCCATGAGCTCAAGTGCAAGAGGTGAATATTTCTATTTCATAACCTTCACAGACGACCTATCGAGGTATGGGTATGTCTATTTAATGAAGCATAAGTCAGAGTCGTTTGAAATGTTCAAACTATTCCGAAATGAGGTAGAAAAATAAACTGAAAAGTGTATTAAAACTCTTCGATCTGGTCGAGGAGGTGAATACCTTTTCAATGATTTTCTGACATATCTTGGAGAGAATGGGATTCTCTCTCAGTGGACTCCTCCTGGAACACCACAACATAATGGTGTATCTGAAAGGAAGAATCGGACTTTGTTGGACATGGTTCGATCCATGATGGGGTTTCCTGGTCTGCCGATCTTCCTCTGGGGATATGCGCTTGAATCAGCTTGTTACCTTCTAAATAGAGTTTCGAGTAAGTCTGTAACCAAAACGCCATATGAGATATGGATAGGACGTAAGCCAGTACTCTCACACCTTAGGGTTTGGGGGTGTCCGGCTTATGTTAAACGTTTAATTACGGACAAGCTTGGACCTAGGTCTGACAAGTATAATTTTATAGGATATCCAAAAGAGACCAAAAGGTATTACTTCTACCTAGCTGATGAGCAAAAAGTGTTTGTCAGCCTTAAGGCAATCCTTTCAGAAAAGGAGTTCCTTGGTGAAGGGACTATTGCCTCTAAGGTCGAACTTGACGAAGTTCGACAGGTGAAAAAACTGACACAAGTTGCTGAACCTGAACCGAATTTGATTAGATCAGATCCGAAGCCCATTGTTCAAGCACCCTTAAGGCGATCTGGTAGAGTACCACGTCAACCAGACAGATACTATGGTTTCTTGGTTCGGGATGATGATCCTATCGAACTTGATAAAAACGATGAGGATCCGATCATCTACATGGATGCAATGCAGAGATCCGACTCTGAGAAATGGCTAGAGGCCATGAAATCCGAAATGGAGTCCATGAAGGTCAACGATGTGTGGACATTGGTTGACCCACCCGAAGGAGTAAAGGTGTAAGTGGGTCTTCAAGAGGAAGAGGGGCACAGACGGAAATGTGAAAACCTATAAAGCCCGTCTGGTTGTCAAGGGATATCGTCAATGTTATGGTATAGACTATGACGAGATATTTTCTCCTGTGGCAATGCTCAAATCCATTCGGATTATGCTTGCGATAGCTGCCCATCTGGACTATGAAATCTGGCAGATGAATGTAAAGACAGCTTTCCTAAATGGAGGGCTGGACGAAGAGGTGTTTATGATACAACCTGAAGGATTCATGTCCACAGATGAGTCTAAGGTGTGCAGGCTACAGAGGTCCATTTATAGACTTAAGCAAGCATCACGGAGTTGGAACATACGTTTTGATAAGACGATCAAGATGTATGGCTTCATTAAGAACAAAGAAGAGCCCTACATTTATAAGTGGGCTAATGGTCTAGTAGTAGTATTTCTTATATTGTATGTGGATGACATTCTCTTAATCGAGAATGATGTCCCTGCATTACAGGGAATAAAGATTTGGCTGTCGTCACAGTTCTCCATGAAGAATCTGGGAGAAGCTTCCTACATCCTAGGGATGAGGATCTATAGGGATAGATCTAAAAGGTTGCTTGGTTTATCTCAGTCCACGTACATTGATACTATGCTGAAGAGGTTCAACATGGAGAATTTCAAGAAAGGCTATCTTCCGATAGGCCATAAAATTTCTCTCTCGAAGAGGGATTGTCCGACAACACCTCAAGAGAGAGAGCGTATGGGTAGGATTCCATATGCTTCGATAGTGGGATCTATCATGTATGCCATGACATGTACACGACCAGATGTGGCATACTCACTAGGGGTAGTGAGTAGATACCAATCTGATCTAGGAGAGAATCACTGGAAGGTTGTTAAAACCATCCTGAAGTATTTAAGAAATACTAAGGACCAGTGGCTTGTTTATGGTGATCGGACTTGAGATTTATAGGGTTTACAGACTCTAGTTTCTAGTCTGATCACGATGATAGCAAAAATTTGTCGGAATTTATTTTTACCCTTAATGGTGGGGCTATCTGCTGAAAAAGTTCCAAGCAGCACATAGTGGCTGATTCAGTTTGTGAGGCAGAGTATGTCGCTGCATCAGATGCTGCCAAAGAAGCGGTGTGGCTGAGGAAATTCATCACCGAGCTCGGAGTAGCACCCTCCCTTGTTGGTCCAGTTCTGCTCTATTGTGACAGCTCTGGAGCCATTGCTCAGGCGAAGGAACCAAAGGCACACCAACGGACGAAGCATATTCTGCACTGCTACCATCTCATCTAGAAAATTATGGATCGAGGTGACGTCGATCTTTAGAAGATCGACGGAAAGAAGAACCTGACCGACCCATTCACTAAAGCCATTGCGGTGAAGGAGTTCGACAACTACAAGTCGAAGATGGGTATTAGATACTGCACCGATTGGCTTTAGGCCAAGTGGGAGATTGTTGGAAATAGTGTCTCAAAGCCAATCGTCAGCCTGTTGATGGTTGTGCTCATTTTTGTATATGTACATGAATTATGAATTAATAAAAATTATTTTGATATTTTTTATCACAAAATATTTCATCTTCTAATGAACTCCTATGTTGTGGTGAAGTCCTTAGGACTATTTAGACTCGACAAAGGAGGATTTTGTCGTTTAGTCCTTAAATCTGTTCGTGACCAAATGATACGTTGTTACCAAGGATGACAAAGTTTATCAAGTATAGGTCGTTGTGTGCCATATAGATTGGTTGTCCTCTTAAACCAATGAGTGTGGAGACACTAGTATGGCATACAGGTGAGATATAAGGGTACATCTGCACTGAACGTGACCGACTCTGGAGCTATTTCTGCTGTCAAGATTTGCTCCAATGGAATATGGGTATAAATATCTCTCCGACCTGAGACCGCCACGGTGACTTGCAAGCAACTCACTACACTTAGGCACTGGACTACCTGAATTTCTAATTCAGTGACGGAAGGCTGCTGGGTGTAGTCAAGTACTTGACTTGTCGGTGCGTGTGTCAAGATGGGATTGACCACTCCAGTTTAAGAGCTGTGTACAGTCATGTTTCAATTTAGCAAAATCTTGGCCAGGGTAGTCCTTGTGAGGAGTCACAGGAGTGTTTGAGTTGAGCACGATTCGGATGATCTGATCAGGATTGACAGTTTAACCCTGAGTCATCCTAAACACTGGGGTCAAAAGGATGAATTATACAGTAACCATATTTATGTAGGTTCTGAGTGTTGCGATTGCGACTCTTCGACCTATCCGGATGTCGAGAACCATTGCTAGATGGTCACTTCGATTAGTACAGAAATTGGTTCCTGTGCAACCGGCTTAGGTTCGAACCTGTGGGGTCACACACATTAGAGGTTTCTATCTGATCTGATGGCTGATGTAGAATCCTACATGTTTGAGACTCAGTGATCGAGAATCAAAATTCTCTGATCACGAGTTTCACACATTATGGGTACCAGGGTCAAGAGTCCCACTGGTTGGGACTTTTCGATTAGGGTTACATATCGATAAATTCTGATGCCCGATTGCCCATCGGATTTGGACTCAGTATTTATGAGAGGTTTAATTAGTGATTTGATCGCTAATTAACTCAATTTGATTGAGTAATTATTTTTGGATCAAGTCCAATTGAATTGGATTCAGTTGGGTTTGACCCGATTAGGTTAAGAGTTGATCCAATCATCGAGATGGTTTGGCCCCTGATTTGATCAGGGGTTGGGCTTAGTGAATTTCTGATTTGATTAGGATTTTATTGAGCCTAATTAAGCCTAATTTAGTTGGATTTAAATTAGTCTAATTGGACTTAAATTATTTGGTTCAATTAGGTTGGTTTAAATAATTAAACCACCTTGACCCAATCTCCATGCGCCACCTCACTTCCATTACACCCATTTGAATTCATGAGAAGAAATTTTTCATAAATTATGTTCTCATGCCAAGCTCTCTCCACGCTCCACTTTAATGTGCCATATGATTGGATAAGGATGATTGGTTGGCCATTCAAATTCAAAATAAAGTTTGAATTTGAATGGGCAATCAATCTTTGCACTTTATTCCTTTTTTTTACGCCCCATTTATTACATAAGAAAAGGTTTCTCATGAAATCACTCCATGCACAATTTAAGCCATGCCTCACGCCTTTAGTGGATAAGGGATGAGTTGGTGTCCATTTGAATTCAAATTTGATTTGAATTCAAATGTGCAATTACTCATCTTTATCCTTTCTTTTGGATAAGACGTTTGACGTTGTTATAAAAGGAGGAAAAGAGTGGGGTGTGCAAGAAGAAGATTTTTGGAGAAAAATTTTGGGGCATGAGAAGTCTTGTGCGTGAGAAGGAAGTCCATATCCTTTCAAGAGAAAAAGAAAGAAAGAAAGAAAAGTGGGTGCAAGGTTTCCGGTGAGTTCCCTAGAGTTTTAGCCTGGGGGTTCGGGAAGAGAGAAAGTGAGCTACGAGTGTCGTGAGCCTACAAAATCTTAAAAAGATCTTCAACATCCTCTCAAGCATGTCTGTTGATAATTCAGAGCATCCAAAAAATCGACAGACATCGATCGAAGGAGTTTGATCAGCATCGACCGTCAAAAGGCTCTACAACGAGCTAGCACTCGTGAGGAGTCGATCAGATCGAGAGCTTCGTGTGGATGATTCACAAAGGTCAGACACGCTGTCTGACTGTATTGCAACGATCAGACTCTCCCGATGGTGATCAGATTGCGACGATCTACTACCCGCACAAAGGTATTGTGTTCTGAAGATATTATAGTAAAGTGTTTACTGTTTGAATTTAAAATTTAAATTTAAATAAATGCATGCTATATATCATATTAAGATCTTAGTATAGGGTAAATTCATGTTAATTAATTAGATTAATTAATATTTTTTCACTATAAAATCATAATTTTGAAAAAAGTTTTAAAATTACCATTTTACCCCTGCACTGAATTT
>NC_026001.2:85813734-85834074 GCF_000442705.2 Elaeis guineensis | reverse complement strand
AAGACATGTATTAATTGATAAGTTTTGAAAGTAAAAGAGGTTGATTGGATAAAGCTGCATCGTGAAGAATCAAGAAGAAGAAACTAAGAGTCGACCCCTAAATTCAAAAGAGTCAACTCTAGCATGTATTTTGAATCGGCACGGATCATGAGTTGGCCTCTACTTAACCACTAGTCGATTCTCTTAGTCAGATAAAAAGTTAAAGTTTCAATGTCAGACCTCGAGTTGACCCTTGATCTTGAGTCGACTCCTTCAAAAAAGATAAAAAAATATTTTGTGGACCAGTCTTCGAGCCGACTCCTACTTTCTTTAAGCTGACTTTTAGTTTGTTCGAGTCGATTTCTACTTGCTCTTGAGTGACCTCGACTACGGCTGATAGTTATAATGGCTAGTTCTATAGAAATTTTATATTTTTTTAAAATAATTCTTAATGACTAATTTTTTTATCTCCAATGACTAGAAACGGCTAGTTTGGCTCTTTTAGAGGATTTAAAAGCTTACAAATAAAATTAATAGCCAACAGAAAAAAAAGAAAAAGAGAAAAACTAAGTAAGAACCCAAGAACACTTGTTGAGTATTCAAGAGAGTTAAAATATCTAACTATTCTAAAATCTTGAAGCATTCAAAGAACTTTTCAGAGTATTGATTGCAAAAATTTCTCGTCTCGATCTCCAACTCGATCTCCAAAGAGCTTTATTGATTTTTATTTGCTTTTTTAGGAGCTTTTATTATGTTTACAATTGTATTTCTTATTCTCTATTCTAAACAGGTTTCAATCAGGATTGAAACTTAGAGAAAGGCCTGTTCAAACCTAAAATTAGATTGGATTTATTGTAAAATCCTAGAACTTATGAATTTTTATTACTTTCTGTACTCTTCTATCTTCGAGACTGAGTCGACCATCTCATTTTTTTGAGTCAGCTAAGATCTAGTCGTTGTCGGCTATGTTGTTTTCTTAGTTGGCTTAGGAGACTCTAAAATCTTCAATCTTCTATCTTCACCCTGAATTTAAGATTGAATCAGCTATCTATATACATGAGTCAGCTATGACTCTGTATTGTTCAATTAAAGAAATTTTTTTGAATTTTATCTCTTTCTATCTTTTATTTTGAATTGAGACTGAGTCGGCTAAGCTTCTTTCTTGGCCGACTCAAAGGCATCCCATGTATGCCAAAATTGATTTTCTTTGATTTTAAGTAACTTTCTTTGTTAAACATATTCAAGATTAGACTTACTTCTCAAACTTAATTTATGAATTATTGAGAAGTCTTTCTAAGTTCGACCCTTTTTTTTCACATTTCTTTTATGCTGAACTCATTTTATCCAAAACTTGAATTTTTAACTTGGAAACTCAAAATCACTTAAATTTGAGAGAACTTCTTCTTTGAGTGAGATCAATCTTTGAGCATTTTAAGAAATCTTATAATCACTCTCAAAAGCATCATTAGTAATCATAATTTATATTCAAACTCTTTTGACATCATCAAAATCAATTTTAGGGCTGATTATCTTTTCTTTTTTGATAATGACAAAATCCTTTGGGTACTACTTTTTAAGCACTAATAGGTTTTAAAATTTTGATACAAAGTTCTTAAAAGCAAAGATCAAGCATTTATCAAATTTTAATCAAAGCTCCCCTTTTCTTATGTAAATAAGGCAATATTCTTGAAATAATTTTGAACGTATCAAATTTTAAATAAGTATTTATCAAAACTCAAACAAAACTCCTCTTTCTTATGTAGAAAAAGCAATATTTTTGAATTTGCTCTTGATTACTATTAATTTCTCTCAATTTCTCCCAATTTCTTCCAATTTCTCCATATTACTATTAATTTCTCCATTTCTCCCAAGTTTCTTCCCCTTTTTGTCATAATTAAAAAGGGCTAATAAAAGTTTTCTTTCTTAATTTTCCTTTCTTTTGGTTAAATTATCGATCAGCATAAGCAAGTAATCAATCATTTAATCATTTCAATGATAATTAATCAATCATTCACTCATTCAAATAAGAAGGTACTCATTCAATCATTTTCATAAAAAAATATACCATTGCATTGATAAGGGAAGTTCTTACACAATATCAAAAGGCTTGTTCTTTTACAAAAAGGGACACATAAGGATAAGGCAGTCATACATAGACAAATATATAAACATGTAATGCATGAGATATCCTATGGTGGGGGTCAGTCAAAGGTAGGTGCAGGGTCAGAAGGAGGTGGCAAATCTCAGGAGTCCAAAGATCCTGAAACACGATCCCACTTATCTAATGTCTCTCTGATTAGTGTCCTCATGGAGACTAGAAGTCTATCGTGAATGTGCTAGACTATCTCCTATAACTAATATTCGCTAACCTAACCCTCTGAGAAGTAGAATCTCTGAATGAGTAGGCTAAGCAGTAGATGTGTAAGGAGTTTGTTTTCATTGTTCCTTAGGCTCAACTCTCTCTCTCTATCTCTATCCCCCATAGCTTCTTCTCTTTCCCCTTCTTTTCTGATCCAATGGTCATCAACTTTGATATAACCTGTTACGATGGTTATCGTGAGTACCTCAGATTAGCATGCCATCATGGGATACCTCAAGTCTTCAAAATATCATAACTACTGACTTAAGAACTGAACTAAGACATGCAGAGCCATATGCAGAGTAGAGCTATTTGCATTTGGTCTGTCGTATGATCTGCCCAGTGCATTAGCTATCTCCGTTACCTCAGAAGATTAATACCTTAGCACGTGGGTTGCCTCTATTATTACAATCGATCCACTTTATGATGTGCGTGATAGCTATCCACCCTGAGTGGATAGACTCATGCGTAACCAACTCTCTTGATTTCATAGGAGTGATTAAGGCTGAATTATCTCATCCGCAATGACATATTCAAACGATCCTACAATCTCAAAATCTCACAATCTTCATACAGTTGTGTGGCCAACCATTCGATAGCCTTCTATATAAGCAACCAAAGCCCTGAGGATCAAGGTAAGCCAATCAATCTCTCTCAGAGAACTCATTGCTGCTCCTATTGTTCTCTGAATTTGACTTAAGCATCGAAGGATCCTCATCGGAGTAAAAACTTTCGATTTGGATCTATTTTATAGGTCACCCCAGTGCCAGTATCCCTGTGCGAGGCTCAGCTGCCTTCTCTTCGACCTCGATCAAATCAAGCAGCAACAAATAGAGGAAGGGTGTGATCTTAATTATGCCTCCAAAATGAGTATCATCTCGGCTCTCCAATGTCATCGCCTCTCACTGGACGGAGAGCCAAACCAATAGTCGAGTGTAGCAACTGACGACTAAGACTCCTTTGCCAGCCCAGCTAGCGTTGGTCACGATGGATCAATTTGACCTACTCTTCCAACAGGTTCAAAACTTGATGGCCGCCATTCAGATGGTCCAGACTATTCTAATGCCTCCTCCAACCATGCCGCAACCTGCTCAGACTATCCCTGCACCTTCTTCAGCGATGCAACCAGTGGCCTTCTCGACGGCATCGTCGATGCCTCCCGTGGTGGTGCCTCCATCGAATCTGATTCTACACTTGGCTCCTTAGCCGCCGCCACGGCCAAAGCCGCATATACCTCTTCAGAGCTCGAAGAGGAGACACACCCATCAGAGTCATTTCAAGACCTAGCAACCGACCAAATGGAGATCACCTAGTCCGTAATCGGGGCATGATTCAAACCCCGATCATCATTTTTCATAGCATTTCGAGGCCTGTACTGCCCGAGATCTGGATATCGAAAGGCAATTTCAGGTGCTCGACAAACAGATGGAAAAGAGGATTAAGAGTGCACTTAACAATAACCACTCCTCATCGCAACCTTATAAGGAGTTTAATAGTGAGCCACCCTTCATCCTGAGGATAGTGTAGGAGCCACTCCCTCGATACTTCAAGATGCCTCAGCTGAAGGTCTACGATGGGACCGCCGACCTCATCGACCACTTGAAAAACTTCAAGATGGCAATGCTCCTCCAGGGAGCATCTGATGCGATCCTTTATCAAGCATTCTTTTTGACTCTCAAAGAGATGGCTCGACAGTGGTACTCAAGTTTGAAGCTGACTTCTATCCACTTCTTTGAGGATCTATACCGATCCTTCATCGACCACTTTGTCAGCAGCCAGCGGTAGCAGAAGCGATCCGACTACCTTCATATCATCAAGCAGAAGGAGGGTGAGTCGATCCGTGCTTATATCAATCATTTCAATGTAGCGACTCTGGAGGTCCATGATCTGGATCAGTCAACCGCGATAGCCATGATGATGGATGGCCTACTGAGGAATGACTTGAAGAAGTCATTGATCAAGACTTTTTCAAAATTTTTCGGACATGCTTGCCCATACGAAGTATGCCCGCACGGAAGAGGCCTTTGCAGAAGAGATCCCTATTAGTTCTGTTGCGACAGGATGGAATAAGGAGCACTTTCTAAGATGGGAAGGGAGAAACCACCAGTGCTCTTGATTTCCATTCCAAAGGTAGAGGGTGAGGATCGAAACCATCGATCTCAAAATCCTCAGAGAAGGGATCGGCAACCCTCACCCCTTGGGCATTATAATAATTATATGTCCTTAATCATTTTCAAGGGGAGGTATTGGTGGAGGCTCGGGCCGAGCTACCCCAGCCTCCATAGATGTAGACGAAGCCAAAGTGCCGCTGCGACACAAATAAGTATTGCCTTTATCATCGTGACCACGGTCACGATACTGGAGATTGCCTGTAGCTCCGAGATGAGATAGAAAGACTTGTCAGGCAGGGGAGACTGAACCATTTTGTCCAAAGGGTGGCACCTCCATGTCGACCTCCAAGAGCTCAACAACCATCTCCTTTGCCTTAGCAACCGTTCCCTCTACCTCAGCCATAGTCAGTACTAGTGCAGCAAAGGAGATAGAAAGCAGGAGGACTAGTGATGGTAGAAGACCGACCCATGCGATAAGAAATCCATATGATAACTGGAGGGCCATCTGGGTCAGTGGACCCTCCAAAGATAAAGAGGCCAAGGATCGAAGTTGAGGATGAGGATGCCATTGTCTTCATCGAGTAGGATGCTGAAGGTGTACTTGCCTCACATAATTATATGATGGTTGTAACAGCAAACATTGCTAATTTTAATGTACACCGTATCTTATTGATAATAAAAGCTCGATCGATATTTTGTATTTGTCTGCCTTTATCCAAATGGGGTTCATCCTAGACCAGCTAACTAGATTTGACATCCTGATTCAAGATTTCTCTAGAAGTTCAGTGATTTCAGAAGAGATGATTAGGCTCCCTCTTACCATAGGCACTCCGCCACAGTGAGCGGCAATTTGAGTCAACTTTTTGATGATCAAATTTTCCTCAGCCTACAATGCGATCTTTGGCCATCCGAGTTTATAGACTTTAAAGGCCGTGGTGTCAAGCTACCATCTGATGGTGAAGTTTCCTACCAAGAAAGGAGTGGGGCAGATCTGAGGTAATCAAGCCATGGCCCATCAATGCTTTGCTGCCAAGCTTTGAGCGGAGGGCCAACCAGTCCAAGTGGAGGTCCAAACTGAGCTTCCGATAGAGTTGGACACTCATGATGATTTGATCAAGGAGCGTGCCCAGCCCATTGAAGACCTCTTGGATATCCCTTTGAGGAGAGAGGATCCTGGTCAGATGGTGAAGATTGGCTCATTCTTGGATGAGATAACCAACAGTCGACTGATTGCTCTTTTATAGGAGAATACAGATCTATTTACCTGATCAGTTGAAAATATGTCCGACATCGATCCGATGGTGATATCCCATCACCTTAAGATGAACCCAACTCATCGCCTAGTGAAGCAAAAGAAGCAGAGCTCCAGAGAGCTATAGTCGAGGAGGTGGACAAGCTTTTCAAAGCCAGCCTCATCAGGGAGGTCATGTATCTAGATTGGCTGACAAATATTACACTGGTCAAAAAGACAAATGAGAAGTGGCGTATGTGCATTAACTTCATTGACTTGAATAAAGTCTGTTTCAAATATAGCTACCCACTTCTCTGGATCGACCAACTGGTGGATGCCATTTTTGGGTATGAGCTCCTTAGCTTCATGGATGCCTTCACCAGTTATAATCAAATCTGGATGGCACCTGAAGATGAGAAGAAAATAGTCTTTGTTATTGATCGTGGGTGTTTCTATTACAGAATGATGCCCTTTGACTTAAAGAATGTAGGGGCTACCTATCAGCAGTTGGTGGATAAAATTTTTAAAAACCAGCTCGACCGCAACATGGAGGCATACGTAGATGATATGCTTGTTAAGAGCTGAGCTGCCCCAAACCATATTGCCGACCTCCAGAAGATCTTTGACACTCTTCGTCAGTTCAGGATGAAGCTGAATCTAGCGAAATGTGCCTTCGAAGTCACTACCAACAAATTTTTTGGATTTATTATTTCACGAAGAGGCATTGAAGCAAATCTCGAGATGATCAAAGTGGTTCTTAAAATGATGCCATCAAGAACCATCGAAAAAGTGCAGCATTTTATCGGTAAGGTCACCTCGCTCAACCGCTTTATTTCTAGGTCGGTCGAGAGGTGCCTTCCTTTCTTGCAGACCCTTAGACAACTGAAAGACTTTCAGTAGACTGTCAAATGTCAGAAGGTATTGGAGGAGTAGAAATAGTACCTCAGCTCTCCACCTTTGCTCTCGAAACCTCAGTCAGATGAGGAATTATTATTGTATATCATCGTTTCTCCAGTAGCAATCAGCTCAGTGCTTGTCTGGAAAGAAGAATGGGTTCAGAAGCCCATACACTATACTAGCAAAGTCCTTCATGACATAGAGACCAGATACTCTAAGCTCGAGAAGTTGATTTTTGTACTAGTTGTCATGATAAGGAAGCTGCGATCTTATTTTCAAGCTCACATAGTAGTGCTGCTCACGGATCAGCTGATCAAGGCCATTCTCTATCATCCGAATACCTCAGGACAGATTGTAAAGTTGGTGCTGGAGCATGTCGAGCTAGACGTACAATACTATCCAAGGCCTATTATCAAGGCCTAAGTGCTGACAGACTTTATTCTCAAGTGTACCATCCTAAATGGAGAATGCTCAAAGGCTATAGAGGTCTTGAGAGGAGGCGAAAGCTCAAAAACTAGGGGAAGCTCGATAGTGGAAGAGGTAGATACAAGGTCTGCCCCAAACGAGCTGTGGATGCTGCATGCTAATGGTTCGTCAAATGTAAAAGAAGCAGGGGTTGGGCTCATTTTGACCAGTCTTGAAGGAGATATCATGGGGTACATAGTGCGCTTTGAGTTTCTGACTACCAACAATAAAACAGAATATGAAGCTTTGATCACCGGTCTCAAAGTGACAAGAGAAACAGGAGCCCAACATTTGAAGGTCTTCAGCGACTCCCAGCTGGCGGTTGGGCAAATTAAGAACGAGTATGAGGTTCGAAAGAAAAATATGAAAAAATATCTCCAAAAGATAAAGGACTTAACCTCGGACTTCTTAAGCATTGATATTCAATAGGTCCCCAGAGTAGACACTGCCCGGACAGATGCGCTATCAAAGCTAGCAGTCTTTTTGTCCACTAATTTGGAGAATAGGACCTACTTCGAGGTGCTCAAAGCTTCGATCCTTGAGGAGCCTCTTATTATCTAGTAAGTTGATGAAGAATCTTGCTGGATTGATCTCTTGCTCAAGTACCTTAGGTCAGGTGAGCTATCTACTAATCGCAAGGAGACCCAGAAGATAAGAAAATAGGCCACCTGCTATGTCTTGTACGATAACAAGCTATATAAGCGGTTGTTCTCCCTACCTCTTCTGAAATGTCTGTGCTTGTCCGAGGTAGATTATGCACTATGAAAGGTCCATGAAAAAATCTACAGAAGCCACTTGGAAGATAGGTCCCTCTCTTATAAAATCCTTTGACAAAGCTACTATTGGTCCACTATGTAGTAGGATGCAGGTGCCTTCATCAAAAAATACGATCAGTATCAGAGGATCTTCAATATTCAACATCAACTGGTAGCACTCCTAACTCCCATCAGTGTCTTGTGGCCATTCACTCAGTGGGAGCTGGATATCCTTGATCCTTTCCCCCTCACGTCCGGTCAGCACAAGTTCTTACTGGTGGCCATCGACTATTTTATGAAGTGGATCAAAATCGAGCCTCTGGCTCGTATATCCAAGATGAGAGTAAAGGATTTTGTTTGAAAATCAATCATCTGCTATTATGGTCTTCCCTAACTACTGATCACAGATGATGGCAAGCAGGTCAGTGGTGCCCGACTTCATGAATTCTATAAAGAATATGGAATGGAGCACCACTTTACCTCGATTGACCACCCACATGTGAATGGAGAGGTGGAGGTAACCAATAGAACTCACCTGCAAGATTTAAAGATCAGAATAGATCAAACTGAGGGGTCCTAGATAGACAAGCTTTATTATATGCTGTGGGCCTATCGAACTACTCAGAGGCTCCCAATTGTCGAGACTCCTTTCAACCTCACATTCGGGACTGAAGCAGCCATCCTTGTAGAATTTGGACTCTCTTCTATCAGAATTGAGGAATATAATGAAGATACCAACTCTGCATGGCTTCGAACCAATCTTGACTTGATTGAAGAAAGCAAGGAGAGTGTCGCTGTCAAAATGGCTACCTATCATCAGAGGGAGGTCAAGTGCTACAACGTCTGAGTCAGAACCAAAGAATTTCGAATTGGTGACCTGGTATTGCAGCGAGCCGAAGTTTCACAGCCCACTGAGCAAGAAAAGCTATCATCTAACTGGAAAGGTCCTTATTAAATGGATGAGATAGTACATCCGGAGACCTATCGGCTCAAGCAACTTGATAGGACTCTACTCTCTAGACCATGGAACTCAACCAACCTGTGCATGTATCATCAGTGATATTATAATATTATATCATTATATATTAATAAGAGTATTCTGATTCACTAATCCCTACTTGCTTAAGCATCATGGATGGCTTAAACTTCTTTTGTTGTGAAGAATTCTTTCGATTGGAACTATGTCTAATAGATGAAGGCTAACCATAAGGACCCTTGATGATCGACGACCAATCCCTGATGACTTGAAGGCGGGGCTAACTTACAAGACCCCATCAGAGCCCAAGTCTTGTAAGAAGTGGAGGGTGACCTCAAAGGATCTCCGATAGGCTAACTTATAAGACCCTCAGTCTGTGTTCGTGAGAAGTACACATACTGTCTCTCGCATGAAGATGAGAAGTGCACACACTGCCTACAGACACACACTGCCTCTCGCATGAAGATGAGATGTGCACATGCCGCTCCACTCACAAGATAAACTGAGCACATGTTGCCTTTCATGCTACAAGAAGTGCACACGCTATCGTAAGGCATATGCTGCCTTTCGTATGAAGATGTGAAGTGCACATGCTGCCTACGAGCACACGTTGCTTCTCATATGAAGATGAGATATGCACATGCTACTCTGCTCATAAGATGAGTCAAGCACATGCTGTCTCTCGTACTATAAGAAGTGCACACACTACCGTAAGGCACACACTACCTCTTGCACGAAAATGAAAAATGCATACGCTGCCTATGGACACATGTTGCCTCTCACATGAAGATGAGAAGTGCACATGCTGCTTATGGGCACATGCTGTCTCTCGTATGAAGATGAGATGTGCATACACTGCTCCGCTCATAAGATGAGCCCCGAGCATATGCTACCTCTCACACTATGAGAAGTGCACACACTACCACAAGGCACACACTGCCTCTCAGATGAAGATGAGATGTACACTGCTACTCTGCTCACAAGATGAGCTAAGCATATGCTGCCTCATGCGCTATGAGAAGTGCACACGTTGCCACAAGGTACATGCTATCTCTCACATAAAAATGAAAAGTGCACACGCTGTCTACGGACACACCCTACCTCTCACGTGAAGACGAGAAGTGCACATGCTACCTACGGGCATATGCTTCCTCTTGCATAAAGATGAGATGTGCACACACTGCTCCACTCACAAGATGAGCCAAGCACATGCTATCTCTCATGCTACGAAAAGTGCACATGCTGCCTCCCACATGAAGATGAGATGTGCACATGCTGCTCCACTCACAAGATGAACCAAGCACACGCTGTCTCTCACGCTATGAGAAATGCACATGCTGCCACTCGTATTATGAGTTGAGCACATGCTGCTGCTCGTATTATGAGCTGAGCACACACTGCTGCTCGTATTATAATCTGAGCACATGCTGCCTCTTGCATTATGTGCGGAGAAGTCATACCACTCGAAAGACTGTTCTTGATCGGCCTTGGCTTGGGATGGCTCGTGAATTGGTTCAAGATAGTCCTTGATCAACCTGGCTATTCTCTAGATTGGAGCGAGCTCATCAAAATTCCCAAGGTTGGAATTGAATCCGATCGAGGTAATCCCAGGCTCCTTAAGTTAGAATTAGCCTCCATGTGCTAAGCAAAATGCACAAGCACAAACACAGGGGACATAGATAGGATGGAAGCAAAACAACCTTCTTCATTGATTTAAGTATTTACAAAAGGAGGCTAGTGCCTCAAGCACCACCTTACAAAAAAAAAAGAGAGAAAGGATGAGGCGGTTTACTCCTCATCAAATGAGGAAGTCTCTAGATCCTCATCACTATTGCCAGCCTGGATGCCGTGGAGTTTCAGATATGGCATTATCTTCTGCAGGTGGGCTTTGCAGTCGTTGAAGCCCAGGATGAAGGCGGCAGCGGCGATATCGATGGCCTCCCTCTCAAACTCTACAGAGGCTCGAAACTCCTCGATACAATGTGCTCGAACATCGAAAGAAATCTGCTCGAATTGGAGGGTACATCCATCCCCAGAAGATGGTGGTGAGCTAGAGCGGGAGGGTGCCATCCGAGAGGATGATGGACCGACCCGATTGGCTCTTTCCTAGGCTTTTAAGCTCCTCCAAGCCTCCCTCATGAAGGCATTCTGCATTTTTACCCTAGCCTTGATCACTGATAAAAGGGGTACTCAGAGGAGGTGCTATCGTAATGGAAGGGTGAAGAAGCTTCGATGAAATTGGGAGATGAAAGTTGGGGTTTCTTTGCCCTTTGTCCCCTATTTATGGGTGCCAACGTCTACATCAATCACCAATCGATGGTTGGAAAGGGTATAGTCATCCATTTGACAATTAATGGCATGCCTTCTCACAACCAAAAATAAATTAAAGTGACGTTTCATGAATTGGAGCATAGCCATGTGGCGTGCTCTTATAAGGCTCATGCTCTCCTTCAAGCATTATCCTATTAAAAGAGTCAGCAGTTGTCTTTCCCCATGACTAATCGCACTAATGTAGAATAAAAATAGAATGAAAGCGCCACTAAATATTCATCTAAAATCGACATGCTCAAATAATTGCCCCAGATCGGCAGGCATGGGAAGTTACCTCAGATCAGCATGCACACCGTGAGCAAAGATAAGGTATGAAAGAAAATAAATTTTATTCATTCCTTCAAAAGCTTTTACAATAACCCCGATGTTGGATGTATGCCCTAGAAGCCAATCTTGGCCAACACATTTCATATCTCTAGGATATAATTTTATATTTATTGGACAATTATATTACTATTCATATCTATATGTCTATGAATCATCCAAGGGATTAACAAGATGATGATACATATTCTCAGAGAATTGAGAATTTGAAGCATATGTCATTGATAGTTGATTTCTAAATTACTCTTGATCATAGGATCATCATGGAGATGGTGATTGATCCGGATAGATCAGTGCATGGATCATTTCTTTTAGACAGATGGATCTGAGTCTGTAGTGTAGAGACACTAGAGCGAGAGTATAGGTGGTTGTTAGAGAACAACTAGCACTGAGCGTGACCAACACGAGAAGTCACATGGATGTCTGCTCACTCATTAGTGACTTTCTCGATGCTGCAGTTGTATGACTGATCCTTTGATCTGAGATGATACTACTGCTCACAGTGAGGCTGTTGAAGTTTGACTGACACATCAACATGAATCTCAATGAGCCCTTGTAGTGGATGTTGGCGATAATTGGTCCACTGTAGGAGTGGAGTATGTATCAAGATGGGATCTATCGATCCTAGCAGAAGGGAGTAGTCCTATGAGATTTAAGAGGCTGAGTTCTTAAGTTTATGGCTATAGCAGTATGATTCATGAAAAAAAATTTTCATAGAATTACATATGGACTTAAGTTGATTGAATCTATCATATGATCGATGCTGAGGTTTGACGATTTATCCATGACCTGCCATCTAGTTGGAATTTACGATAGAGGGATTGAATTATACGTTAACTATATATAGAGATTTATTTCAGTTCTACTGGATTGCCACTACATCTGCTAGATGTCACTAGTGGATTGTGAGAGCTTACTAGAGTTGTTCTGGATCGACAATCTTTGTTGAGTTAGAGTGGAATTATTCTGACCCATTGAAAAGAGTTTCAATGATACAATGATAGAGATCATTGTATGTCTCACTACCAGATAGAATTAAATCTATGAGATCACACAACAAAGAGATTAGGCCTGAAATAATTAATTGAGCTTATGAAGTATCAATTGGGTTTAGAAAAATCCATTGGGTTCATGGTAACCTTGTTAGTACAGGATTGGACCCAATTTCTCTTTCCGTTGGGATTACTTATTTAATAAATTAATTCTAACTTAATTATCTGCTAATAACCTACATGAATAAGATTCATGAGACTTCAATTATTGGGTGTCTAAGATAATGGATCACATAAATTAAGGATGTAAGTCCCTTATGAATCTTCTTGATAATTATTATGGGGCGCCACTTTGATTTGATCAATTTGGACGTATCCATTAATTAGAGGATCTTTGATTTTCATATGAGGTATTTCTTGGGTGCAAAAAAGGATGTCTAATTATGAGTGCAAGGGCTCTAATAGTTGGTGCCTAATGAGCTTCCTAATGTAAGTTAGATAACGTAAGTTAATAGAAATCCTAATGCAAGTAGGACTTGTATTATATAATTGAATAGGATTCAATCTTTGTGCCTATAAAAAGAGACCTTTCCTAAGGTCTTAAGATTATCCAAACCAGCAGCCCCTCACACCCAAAGGCTCTCCCCACGCCCTCTCTTCCTCCCTTTTCTCTTCTTTTGGGCATTCTACATGCCCTTCCCTTAGAACACGCATCTCAAGGTGTTCCATGCCCAAAGGAGTTTGGGTGCCTCTTTCTTACTAGTTTCTAGCATCTGATAGCAGTACATAGCAAGAAAAAACTCTAGAGAAGAGGAGAAGAAGAAGATCAAGGAGAAAGATCAAGTGTTGATCGTGATCCAGGCTTCGTTCAGATTCAGCAGGCTGAATTTTGGAGATTCAAAATTCATATTATAGAGAACTATTCCAGACTGATTCTGAGTAGATACTCATAGAGGTCAGATACTTGTGTGGCTAATAGAGAGCCTCATCTCTTTCAGATCCAGATTTGAAGAAAGAGATTGCGAAACAGGTATGTGATTTGATCACAATCTAAATTTCAGCATATATCAATTTCAGCATATGAAATAGATCCATGTGGTTTTATATTTTATTTATATAAAATTTAGATTAAAATTATTTTAATCTTATTTTCTACTATGATATTTAGAAAATTAAGTTTTGAAACACTTATGCATGCTTCAAATCCTGAATTCCGACAGTGGTATCAGAGCCACAGATTTTCATATGCTGAATTTTAATATATATATTTTTGAAAAAGTTTTAAAATTAATTTTTTCTTGATACATGAGATATATGGATGGATCTTCAAATTTAAAATTTAATTTTAGATTTAATTTTAGAATATATAGTTGATATGTTGATGCATGTATAGATCTGAAAATTGATCTAGAAAGAGTTCTAGTTTATGTGAAATAGATACATGCATGAAACCTAAATTTTTTTATGATCTGAATTTTAATTCATGTGTATGATATATGATTGTATATTTAGATCATAAATTTGACTTTAATCTGATCTATGATTAGTATATGAGATATATGATATCATGTTTAGATCTGAAATTTTATTTAAGATCTGATTTTACATGCATATATGTGATATATGTTTCTATGTTAGAACTTAAAAATTATTTTTATATTTTAATATTTATTTTTATGCAAAGTATTTAGATCTAAAATATGATTTTAGAATCTAAAATTTATGTTTGTGTATGAAAATTTTGGTTATGAAAAAAATTAAAATTAGGTCATAATAGGATTACATCTAAAATTTTTGATTTGGGATATATGGGTCTAATTCGATTAAGTAATTGGTTAAACCAAGTCAAGTATTAAATTGAGTTAGATTAATTAAGTTAATGATCATACAATTGTTGTTGATCAAATTGATTGAGTCTCATATGTAGAATCGATTAACTGAAGGACCTAATTTGACTTGTTGATTTGAGCCTGATTCACTTGAGCTAACCAATTCTAATCAATTATCCAATTGGTGTCTAAGATAAGTAATTGAAAGATGATTATTTAATTAATTTTGTTCGCTTACCTGATCAATTTATTGGTATCTAAGAAAAAGCAACGAAGGGACCCCCACCAATCTCTACTTACCTGATCAATTTGAAAGATTGAGTTACAAATATGGTTGCTTGGTGGTTTGATTTAGCCCATGTCAATACATCAGTATATATGACTGATTAATAAGATCTAAACTTAAATCTCGATGACTGATTAGATGAGATCTAAACCCAAATCTCTCCACAAAATATTAAGTCCAAGGTCTTCCATCGTTGTAGATATGCGGACGTGCTACCGACGTTGATTATTCTTAGCTGGTCACAGTGGTTTAGTTGCATCAGAAACATGCAACCACTCTATTAGCAAAGAGTTACTGTGGGGTAAAAATAAGGTTAGGCCCAATAACTGTTAGGTGAGGGATCCAATGACGACTTTACACCTGCTTGTGAACAGTAGGTTTGACTTGACTAAAAAGTGCGGGCAATAACTGTTAGATGAGCCCACATGACTTAGAGACCAAAGTGGCTGCAATATTACTTAGAGAAGCATCTGGACAAAGAGTTATCCACACATCGATGTTTATTCATATTACAACAACTGTTAGGTGAGGTGCACGCATCGGTGGGACTATGCACCCACTAGAATTTCAATTGTCGCATTAGAATTTTTGTTTCTTCACTCGGAGAGTGTGGGAGTTCTGATAAAATAGTGAGTCTCTTTTTGCATCTAAAAGTCTCTAAAGTAAAATTATAAAATAAATATAAATATCAATTAGAAATCTTTGCTCTCTGTTGTTCATTGTGTCAGCTTTCAACCCTCTAGTTGAATCCTAGATATCAATCAATTAATTCAAAATTGAGTACATAGATTGACTTACAAACTTAAAAATTATTTTTAATTTTAAAAAATTAAGAATATTCTCTACCAGATTATTCTAATGTTAACAATCCATCCAATCCATAGTCAACGAGCTATACTTGACGAGTAGATGGATAATGATAAAAAGATAGGTGCTATGCATGAGTACATGTATACTGCCAATGACATGTTGATTATCTACAAGTATTTGAGGTGATCAGAGTCACACAGTGCATGTAATGCATGATGGACAGTCAGTCTATGATATTATTTGATAATAATCGAGGATATAAAGAGCTTAAAAGGGCTCGACATGACCATGCATAAGGAATTGCTTATGGATTTGATCTTGATCTCTGATTAGTTTATATGGATAGTTTATGATAACTACCATATGAAAGACCATCATGGCACTTTATCTGAATTGGTCAAAGTGTTGATAACAAAGGAATCTTGAAAGAGTTCAGAGGTAAATACCTGAAAGCCTAAAGAAACAAAGACAACCTAGAGTAGGTATTCAAATTCTCAATACTATCCTTACGATTTTCTCTTCTCCTAGTTGAGCTACAGACTCTAGTATAGAGTCGATGGAAAGGTAGAGGGTTGAGAAAGTAATCCTTGAATTGGCTATAGACAACAGTTGTCTGCTCGGCCATGGGTATCTATCCTTTGCGATCATCTTTGGATTTAGTTCTTAGAGACAGTCTCTATCATTTGCATGTGATGCATATATGAACTTAATTGAGCAATCAGTGAATACCATTGAATCTGAGAGATCCAAAATTGAGATAAAATTTAAAGTATATATGGAAACTATAGCTAAGTATATTGGAGAAGAAATGATTAACAAACTGAAAAAATATGGAGCTTGAGCTCATTGACTGTTGAGTCAAATCTAGTTTGTGTATCATCTCTTTGAAAAATATGACCAAGCTACTCTTGTGGGACAAGAAGAAAAGACACTGAGATACTTATCCTTGTACACATTTGATGTGTGTAGCCCATGTGATGTGCTAACCAAGGAGTTGTCTCTACTTTATATATGAGATACAAATCTAAAATTTTGAAAGATTCAAAGAATTCAGATGTAAGTAGAGAAACAAATCAAAAAATTTCTGAAGGTACTTCGATCGAATCGAGGATGCAATACCATTGAAAAGAATTTTTTCGATTATCTCATAAAATGGTATTGTTTCATATTGGACCCCTCTTAGTAAATCTCAGCTCAATGAGATAAGAAGAGTCATGGACTATATGAGATATGATCTGTCCATAATAAAATTCACTGATTTATTATATTTCTTTAGGACATGCTTTATTTCTATGAAATTGGGTTTTCTCTAAACCTATTCCTACCACACCATATAAGAATGACATGGTGAGAACTGAATCTGATTATTTTGAGATTCAAGATTCCAGTCTGTGTCTAGGACAGCAGTGGATATGTTAGAGATAGGTCTATAAAGCTCTTTCTAAAAGAGTTTGGGATATTACTTTTGATGGAATTACAATGTGATTGTGACCCAATGCTATCTTCTTGAAAACTATTTAACCAAGATAAGCAGTGGGAAGAAAGTTAAGCTCTAAGAGAGTATCTCTGAAGAGCAGGGAGCCTTGAGACCTTAAGAACATATTAATCATGAGCCAGTAGATGTATATTCCTCCTCCACCTCGTACACATAGTAGGATCTCCAATCCTCTCGAAAGGTACTTGAGTATGCTTAACAGAGGATGTAGAAAAATATTTCTCATGGGAGATAGAAATATAGAGATGATCAAACCTACAACGAGATGATTGAGACATCGACTCCAAGAAAGATGTGAAATAGCTTTCTGAGTAGAGATCTTTTGAAGATTTCTATATGGAATAGCCTATGAATTTCACTTCTTGTGATAGGTGATCACAAAGACCACAATACCCTTGGAGTTGGAACATTCATTTCAATGATATGATCAAATTGTTTGATCAGATATGAAAATTATGAGTTTCAAAAGGGTCAGTGGGAGTGTCCAATACTGACATCGATTAAAATATGGTTGAATATAGATTTCTCATGAAAGATATAAAGTGAGCATCCTAAAGATCTATAGAGATAGATGCAATTGGATGCTTGTGTTTTCACAGATAAAGTACAGAGATCGGATGCTGAAAGTTCAGTATAGAAATCTCAAGAGGGGTCTGCTACTCTCTCGGACATAGTCGTATGCCATAAAGTACTTGAACTGATTATACCGTGATTGTCACAAGTAGATATCAGTTGTATCCAGCTGTGAGCTGGATTGTGTGAAAACATCCTTAAGCTCTTAAGAAGAACTGAGGACATTCGGAGAAGGATCAAAGCTAGGAGTGGGAGGATACACCAATTCAAACTTTATGTCTGATGTTGATGGTAGAATATCTACATCATGGATATGTTCCTATGTCGATATCTTGGAAGATTCCAAATAATCGATCAATGGAAGCTGAGTACTGTAGATGTGTAGGATGTATTATGGTTGTAATGTTATTATAGAATTAGTTGTCATCATCAGATGCCGTGACACTATACTGCAAAACAATGGCACCATAGCCCTTGCTAAGGAGCCTAGGTCTCACCAGATATCCAAGCACATAGAACAGCAAACATGCGACTACCTCGAGTAGAAATATATAGAGGTACAGAGAAGCAAACTCCACATGTGATGTGGATGACCCATTGGTAAGTCACTTGGCTAGCCTAAGACTATAGCCTATCTTATGAAGATAGGATTGGTACATAACAGATTAGCTTTAGTGCAAGTAGAAGATTGTTGGATATATGCCCTAGAAGTCAATTTTGGCTGACACATTTCATATCTCTAGGATATGATTTTGTACTTATTGAATAGTTATATTATCATTCATGTCTATGTATCTATGAATCATCCAAGGGATTAACAAAATGATGGATGTCTATGTATCTATGTATCTATGTATATTATCACGGATCGCTTTCTTCGGACAGATGGATCTCGAGTCTGCAGTGTAGAGACACTAGAGTGAGAGTGCAGGTGATTATTAGAGAACAACTAGCACTGAGCATGACCAACATGAGAAGTCACATAGATGTCTGCTCACTCATTAGTGACTTTCTCGATGTTGCAGTTGTATGACTGATCTTTTGACCTAAGATGATACTACTGCTCACAGTGAGACTGCTAGAATTTGACTGACACATCAACATGAGTCTCAATGAGCCCTTATAGTGGATGTTGGCGATAGTTGATCCACTGTAAGAGTGAGATGTGTATCAAGATAGGATCTATCGATCTTAATAGAAGGAAGTAGTCCTATGGATTTAAGAGGCTGAGTCCTTAAGTCTATGGCCATAGCAGTGTGATTGATGAAAAAAAATTTTATAGAATCATATATGGACTTAAGCTGATTGAATCTATCATATGATCGATGTGAGGTTTGACGATTTATCCATGACCTGCCATCTAGTCGAGACTCATGATAGAGAGACTAAATCACATGTTAACTACACCTAGAAGTTCATTTTAGTTCTACTGAGTTGCCACTACATACTGCTAGGTGTCACTAGTGGATTGTGAGAGCTTACTAGGATTGTTCTGGATCGACAATCCTTGTTGAGTTAAAGTGGAATTATTCCGATCCATTGAAAAGAGTTTCAATGATATGATGATAGAGATTATTGTATGTCTCACTACCAGATAGAATTGAACCTATGAGGTCACACAACAAAGGGATTAGGTCTGAAATAAGTAATTGAGCTTATGAAGTATCAATTGGGTTTAGAGAAATCTATTGGATTCATGGTAACCTTGCTAGCACATAGTTGGACCCAATTCTTCTTTCCGTTGAGATTATTTATTTGATAAGTTAATTCTAACTTAATTATCTACTAATAATTTACATGAATAAGACTCATGAGACCTTAATTATTGGATGTCTAAAGTTATGGATCACATAAATTAAGGGTGCAAGTCCCTTATGAATCTTCTTGATAGTTATTATGGGGTGCCACTTTGATTTGATCAATTTGGGCATGTCCATTAATTAGAGGGCCTTTGATTTTCATATGAGGTATCTCTTGGATGCAAAAGAGGGTGTCTAATTATGGATGCAAGGGCTCTAATAGTTGGCACCTAATGAGCTTCCTAATGTAAGTTGGATAACTTAAGTTAATAGGAATCCTAATGCAAGTAGGACTTGTATTATATGATTGAATAGGATTCAATCTTTGTGCCTATAAAAGGAACCTTCCCTAAGGTCCTAAGATCATCTAAACCAGCAGCCTCTCACACCCAAAGGCTCTCCTCATGCCCTCTCTTCCTTCCCTTTTCTCTTCTCTTGAGCATTCTACGCGCCCTCCCTTGGGACGCGCGTCCTAAGTGTTCCATGTCCAAAGGAGTTTAGGTACCTCTTTCTTGCTGGTTTTTAGCATCGGTAGCAGCACATAGTAAGAAAAACTCTAGAGAGAGAGAAGAAGAAGATCAAGAAAAAAATCAAGTGTTGATCGCGATCCAGACTTCGTTCAGATTTAGCAGCCTGAATTTTGGAGATTCAAAATTCAGATTATAGAGGACTATTCCAAACAGATCCTAAGTGAATACTCGTAGAGGCCAGATACTTATATGACTAATAGAGAGTCTCATCTCTTCCAGATCCAGATTTGAATAGGTATGTAATTTGATCACAATCTAAATTTTAGCATATATCAATTTTAGTATAAAATAGATCCATGTGATTTTATATTTTATGTATGCAAAATTTAGATTAAAATTATTTTAATCTTATTCTTCACTACGGTGTTTAGAAAATTAAGTTTTGAAATACATATGCATGCTTCAAACCCGAATTCCAACCCCCGAGAGGTCCAAAGTACAAAAAAAAGAAGATAAGAGCCTAGAGGCAATATTCGGAGCTGAGGCACTGATCATGGAGGCATCCGCTGCAATAGGATCCCAGACCTCATCTAAGAAGTTCAGATCTAGTTTCAGATACTTGACGGTGAGCCTATCCTGGATTGACTACTTGCCAGCA
>NC_026001.2:85755242-85813634 GCF_000442705.2 Elaeis guineensis | reverse complement strand
TCCCAAACCTGCTGTTTGGGATCGATGCGAACGATCCTCTGGACGACTTCGGGCAGGACGCACCCGTCGACCAGTCGCTTTATCAGGTCCCTGTCATTAAAGAGATTCTCCGCCGGCTTTTCCTCGGAGCCGTGGGATTTTTCCGATGGCAGCTCGACGGCCGCTGACCCTGTGGGCCACCATCTTCTTTCTCCTCCCCCTCTCAACCCTTGGTACCTCCTCAGAGCGGGCCCCCGAAGCAGGAATCTCAGCGGGAGAACTCCTCGAAGAGGCTCGGGGAACTGGAGGCTCGGCATCTGAAGGAACATCGACAGTGGGGGCCGCCTGGACAGACGTGGCCGAGCTCATCTCCTCTGCTCTGGCCTTCTTTGCCGATCCAGAGGTCGCAGCACCTTTTCTTTTGTGAACCTTGAGGCCCCTAGCAAGCATCCGTGCTGCTTTGGCGTCCATTCTTTAAAAAAAAAAGAGAGAGAGAGAAAAAAGAGATCAGCAATGGAGTGAAAAAAAAAGAAGAGGTGACGCACAGTTAAAAAAAAAAGAGAAAAGGAGGAGAGAAGAAAAAAGAAGAAGAAAAGGAAAGATGGAATACTCGCAGGATCCAGAGGACTCAAGCCGATGTTGAACAGAAATTGCTCCTTCAGAAGGTTGGGAAGGGAAGGAGTTAGATAACTAAGAAGTTTTCGGGCGGCTTGAAGGTCGTCCTCCCCCAAGCTCAGAGCCCGACGAACGGAGTCCCTCAGGGAGCCCCAAGGGGGCAATCCCAGCCTCAAGGTCAGGCATTGGACGTAGAGATACTTCCCCTTCCAGTTATGAATAGAAGAGGAGCACCTTTCAGCAACCCCTTCTTGCCGAACTGGGGGAAGAAGTACCACCAGTCCTTTGCCGAGGGGTGGCACTTGATGGTGTAAAAATACCTAAACAAAGGAAGAGATGGCTGAACTTCAACTATGTGGCAAAGGGAGAGGAACCCTATCAAAAACCTAGAGGAGTTCGACGCGACTGAAGCTAAAGAAATATCTAGAAAATGGAAAAGAGCGATGACGAAGGATGGAAGCGGGAGTCAGAGCCCAGCACGGAAGGCCTCCTGGTACAGATAGAAACGGCCAGGTGGGGGGTGCTAGTCCGATCGGTGGGATCAGGAAGCTCCAGATCGTACTCTGGAGGAACTCCATACTGAACCCTTATCAGTAGAAGTTCGTCCGGAGTCAAAGAACAGGGAATGGTGTCTGATGCAAAAATCGGATGAAGCCCAGCCCTAGATATGGGTTCATCTACAGTGTGAGGGTTCTGAGGGACTGAGGCAGACGAACTCCTGAAACTGCTAGAGGCGGAGGTGCCAGAAGATATTTCAACAAAAATCCTAAAAATCCCAAAAAAATCGGGAGAAATAAGAGACGAAAGGTCCGTGGAGAACCAGACAGGTGGAATGCGGTAGGAGAAAAATGAAGAAGGAACACCTAAATGACGAGAGAAGGAACAAAAGTTCTGGAACTAACCTATGCTGCTCCAAAGGATGCAGAGATGCAGGGACAGGGATGACTCGAAGAACACATAGGGCCAAAACGGATGCCGAGGAAGGTCAGAGTTCTCAGAAAGAAGACGGGCACCAACAAGACTTTCAAGCAGAATGAAACTCTCGGAGGAAGAAGGGCGGGTTTAAATAGACCCTGGGATCCAGCGTTATAATGATTGCGGATCTCCCCACACCGACCCATGTTCGCCATGTGTCCCACTCGCCACAGCAGGCGGCTAAGCGGCTGACAGCTGGCAAGGCCATTATTGTGCCGTACCTAGAGCAACGCTCCAGCAAAAATTTCGAAAAGTCTCTTCGGGTCGCTCCGATTTGAAAAGACTCCGACACGCGCGCATTAAATGCCAGGATATCTGAGGGCGATTGCGCGCAGAACTCAAGGGAGCAACTTCGGCTGTAAAAATTTCTCTATACTTCCTTCATTCGAAACTCGAACTCGAAAGTAGGGGAAACTGGTGTTGGGTATAAAATACCCCCCAGTCGAAGTTTGCATCAGGAGTGATCCTTCCGGGGTTCTACCGACGTCCGACCTTAGGCAAGTTCTTTCCGAACCTCGTCGGTGGTCGAGCTTCCGCAATATTCCTGGGTTCCCCCGATGGATGAACTCCTACCGCATCTCTCGGGCTTCTCCAGCAATAAGCTTCTTCGGTTGTCCATCAGGCTGCTCCAAGTGCTCTCTGGATTCTACCATCGGCCGATCTCCGACAAGGGTCAACCGTTCTTCGGACCCCTTTCGGATCTTTTCTGACAGGATTCGATCGACTCCAATTCAAATTTCTTTCAGAACTACGTCAGTTCGTCAGTGGCCGAACTTTCCCAACAGCAGATATCCACGACGGATGGGCTCCATCCAAGTTTCTACGGCGGTCGACCGCCTTCTGGGTTTCATCCGGGCTCCTACGGGAGCCGGACTTCTTCTCCGAACTTTTACTGCAGGTAGATTTCGTCCGGGCTCCTACGGGAGCCAGACTTCAGTCTGAGCTCCCATTACAGGTAGACCTCATCCGAATTCTTACAAGGGCCAGACTCCGAGCCCCCACCACAAGCAATCTACTCCAAGCCTCTGCTATAAGCGATCTACTCCGAGCCTCTGCTACAAGTGATCTACTCCGAGCTTCTGCTACAAGCGATCTACTCCGAGCTACTACTACAAGTGGTCTATTTCAAATTTCTACTATGAGCGGTCCGCGTTGGAATTCTACTGTAAGCCTCCACCCGAGCTTTCCTTGTGAACGAATTCTTTCTGGACTTCTATTGCAGGCAGGCTTCGGTCGAGCTTCCTCAACAAATGATCCCCATCCGGACTTCCACGGAAACCAGGCTCTGACCGAACTTCTGTAGCAGATAGATTTCGGACGAACTCCTACGACGCACGGGTGAACCTCTCCAGCGCCATCCAATATCCGCTGCCCGTCGACCTTCTATCGATTCTGTGTGAAACTGAACTTCGTCCACAGAAAGCCCCTGACCGAGCTTCTACAGCAGATGATCTTCACCTGTAGTACTAGCGCCCAAGGACCCAATGATAGAAGGCTTGCCAGCAACATCCGAGCTCCTCTTAGATGGAGAGCTATCCTCTCCACTAGACACCCCAACCGAGCTTCGGCTTACGGGCCTGGACTCCCTGGCAGGCCACAGTGATGGCCACGACTCTGCTCCATGTCCTGCAAGGATCCCATGTGGCTCCATCATGCTCTGGCAAGTCACGACAATGGACATCGCCCACTCTCCACAACAGGCTCCACGTAGCAGGCCGCGGTGATGGCCACGACGCCACTCCACTACTCCCCGTAACAAACTCCTCATGGCCCCGAACGGCCCACCACCAGGAGGTTACAGATGTCGCTGTCAATCTGTTACGCCCTCCGCCTATAAAAAGGGGACCTCCAGATATGTTATTCTCTAAGCTCTAATCTCTATCTAAAAACTCTGCTAAAAATTTCTGTTCGAGCACTCCATTCTTGTTGAGGCAGAGAACTGACTTGAGCGTTGGAGGGTCTTATCGGAGCACCCCCAACTCCAGTTTAGACTTTCTTTGTAGGTCCGACGGCGACCGCGACTCCCTCGACTCCAGCTTCTCCGACGTCGGTGGATTTTTGCACAACAGGATTGGCGCTAGAGGAAGGGCGTGTCTTCGCAGTACCCTTGTTCTTAAAGGAGCGCTCAACGGGACCACCTCCGGTCGTCTTCTCCGACATCTCCTCCTCCGGTTGCCTGCCTGATCTCCACCTGATGCCTCCCCGAAGGGCATCCACCAGGCGGTCAACAGCCTCCACGGCTATATCTCAGCGAGCTCCGCAAACCCCGGTCTCATCTCTGGTTTCCCAGGCTCCTCCTCCTCCGACGACGGCAGTCGGCATGGAGTAGTTTGACCTGCTGGTTCAACAGGTCAGAGGCCTCACCGAAGCAGTGCAGGCCATGCAGCAGCAGCCACAACAGCCGCAACAGCTGCAGGCATCGGTGCGGTTGGAAAAGAGCATCGTCGGAGTTCCAGAACCCGACGATCGGGCAGGCCACATGGGCCAGCCGCCCTGTCTTTCCAGAAAAGAAAAATAGAAGGCAGAGAGTCCTCCGTCCGATCGTGATTCAACCCCCGAAGAGTCCCTGCCTCTGCTCTACCAGAAAACCCTCGAGGCCCACAATCGAGAGGACCTCATAGATCAGAGATTCAGGAGATGAACTGGTGGATCAAAGAGCTCTGCCGTGCTCCCACTGCTTACGGTGAGGACATCTGCACTGACCCTCCTTTCTCTCAAATGATCATGCAGGAATCAATCCCGGCAAACTTCAAGCTCCCCCAATTCGAGAGCTATGATGGGACCTCGGACCCGATCGATCACCTGGAGGCCTTTCAGACCATGATGCTGCTCCATGGCACGCCAGACGTCATCTTGTGTCGAGCTTTCCCGTCTACCTTGAAGGGAGCAGCAAGGAATTGGTACTCGGCACTGAAGTCGGACACAATCTTCTCCTTTGACCAGATGAGTCACCAGTTCGTGGCTCATTTCGTCAGTAGCCGACATCCCCGGTGAGGTTCGGAGTCCCTCATCAACATCAAACAAAAGGAGGAGAATCCATCCGAGCTTACGTCAACCGCTTCAACGCCGCCGCCCTGGAGGTCCGGAACCTGGACCAATCGGTTGCAATGGCCGCCTTAAAGAGCGGCCTTCAAAAGAATGACCTCCTCTTCTCCCTGGAAAAGAAGTATCCCAGAGACTTTGCTGATCTGCTGGCTTGGGCCGAAGGATATGCCTGAGCGGAGGTAGTCTTCAAGCTGAAGGACGAGGAAGCTGTGAAGGAGCGGCAGGCGGGCGACTCCAGCAAGCCCGCAGTTAAAAGAGGGCCGAGTGAAGCTCGGCCACGTTCTCAAACTCCTCCCAGGCTCAAGCACGCCCAGACTCCTCCCCGAGCATGCAGGCAAAGAAGCCCAGACTGCAGGGTTCGGCGGGGCTCTCCCCCAGGAAGATTCCACAGCTATGCCCCCTCAACGCATCAAAACCAGGTGCTGATGGAGGTCAGGGAGCAGCTCCCAAGGCCAGAAAGGATGCGCACACACCCCAGGAAGCGCAATCCTAACAAGTTCTACCTCTACCATCGTGACCACGGCCATGACACAGAGGAATGCATTCAACTCCGAGATGAGATCGAGGAGCTCATCAGACGAGGTCAGCTCGACAGGTTCATTCGACGTCGGCCTGAGGATAGAGAGGATCGGCCAAGGGCCCTGCCGCAACCTAAGCCACCGAGGAGGGAAAGCAGCCCGGAGATCGGCCTCCAATTGGGATCATCAACTCCATCTCTGGAGGACCTCGATGGGGAGCAGACCTTCTATGACCATGAAATTTGAAAAACCTGTAAATGTATTACTAACGATTTTGCTTTAAATCAAGATTCCTTTCAGATTTGCATATCTTTCCCTTTTGCATGGACTCGTAACGACAGGGGATAACCCCTTCAGACAATGAAAATGAAGCCATGTTAGGAACAGGAGGAGAACCTTGTCCTAACATGGGCAAAGTTGAAAGTCCGATTATTTTAAGACTGGACGGGGGGAGAGGCCCATATAACGGCCCATATGTGCCCCCACAGCCCTGATAGGGACGAGAGGAGAACCTTGTCCTAACATGGGCAAAGTTGAAAGTCCGATTATTTTAAGACTGGACGGGGAGAGAGGCCCATATAACGGTCCTTATGTGCCCCCACAGCCCTGTTAGAGACAGGAGGCGAACCTTGTCCTAACATGGGCAAAGTTGAAGGTTCGATTCTCCTTAGACCGGATGGGGGGAGAGGCCCTGCAATGCCCATATGTGCCCCCACAGCCTTGTTAGGGACAGGAGGAGAACCTCGTCCTAACATGAGCAAAGTCGAAGGCTCGGTTCTCCTTAGACCAGATGGGGGGAGAGGCCCTGCAACACCCATATGTGCCCCCACAGTCCTGTTAGGGACAGGAGGAGAACCTCGCCCTAACATGAGCAAAGTCGAAGGCCCGTTCTCCTTAGACGATGGGGGAGAGGCCCTGCAATGCTCATATGTGCCCCCACAGCCCTGTTAGGGAAGAAGGAGAACCTCGCCCTAACATGAACAAAGTCGAAGGCCCGATTTTTCTTAGACCGGATGGGGGAGAGGCCCTGCAAGCCCTTATGTGCCCCCACAGCCATGTTAGGGACAGGAGGAGAACCTCACCCTAACATGAGCAAAGTCGAAGGACCGATTCTTCTTAGACCGGATGGGGGGAGAGGCCCTACAACACTCATATGTGCCCCCACAGCCTGTTGGAAACAGGAGGAGAATCTCATCCTAACCTGAGCTGAAATCGACTACATCAGGATAGGAGGAGAACCTCGTCCTGACCCCAACTAAGATCCGGTCATTCAAGATCTGATAAGAAAAAAGAGAACCTTCTCGATGGCCCCTCTATGCTCCCGCGACCTCATAAAAAGTTAGGGAGAACCCTTACTTAAAAAGAGAAGAAGGAGAAAGAGAAAGAGTGATCTACGGTCATGAATGAAAAGGCAAATCAACACGACAACGGCTAGGAACCTTCAAACGATGTCGACGTCAAACAAATCAAAAGACATAAGAAATTGGTAATGATGACCTAATACAAAAATGAACAAGGAACTTCCGGACAACGTCGACATCGAACGAGTCAAAAAATGAAAGAAGTCCGACAGACGATAATTCAACACAACACGCGGACAAGTAACAAAAAATTTACTTTTATTTCGTTAACAAGGTATACATTACAGAGCCCAGAAGGTCCCAAAAAAAAAAAATGACAAGAACAGAAAAAGAGGACACATAGAAGGACGGAAGGCAAAAAGAACCCTAAGGGGGACCGGCTTCTTTCGACTTCGAACTTTCAGCTTCGACCCTCATCAGGGAGTGCCTTAAGCTTTCGACTACTTCCAATTCTTTCTCCCTCATTAGCATCTCCAGATACCTCCGATGAAATCGTTGGCTTTCGTTCTCCGCCTCTTGGAGCTTTTTTCTCAGGACCTCGGACTCTGCCTCCGCGTCCTTGACCGCCTGCTGCTCGTATACCAGCTGGATCTTCAACTGCTGTAGCTCGGTCCTCCCTCCCCAAGGGCGATGGATAGCTCTTCTATGGTTCCTCTCAGGGATTGGAGTTCGTTGGGGTTCCGAGTAGGGACAGGCTGGGCTCCTTCAGATAACTGCCTTTGAAGACGGGCAACCTCGTCGGTCGCCATCTTGAGCTTCCTCCTGTAGTCGTCCACCTGCTTGCACCACCGGCCTGGTATGCATTGTAGTTCGCCTCGACATCCTGGAGCTGTTGCTGAAGGTCGGAGAACTTCTTCGACCATTCTCGATCGTGGTCGGCTCGAGTCGAAAGCCAGGACGAACTTCCTTCCAGCTGGCCGATCTTCTCCTGTGCAGTCGACAGCTCCGCTCCAAGAGAGCTGATCCTGGAAGCCTGAGCCCAAGATCGATCGCTGGCATGCTTCTTATATTCCTCGAGCTCCTTCTCAAAGTTCGCCTTCCTCCGGCTGTAATCCATGATCCATTTCACGTGGAGGTTTCGGAAGTAGGTGGCCTCCGCAGTGGCCTCTGAGTGGCTCTCCCTCAGCCTGCGAAGTTCGTCCTCCATCTCCCTTGACTTTTTGTTAAATGGCGGACCTTTTTCCTCAGATGTCGGATTGTGGACCTCAGCAAACTCCCTGTGGCAAGGAAAGCGCTTCGGCAGGATACTACCATCGGAAGACAAAAGCGTCAAGGCGTGGCTCATTGCAGAAAAAAAAAAGAAAAGAGAAGGAAAGTTCCCCATAAGGAGGAGCTCAATTTTATTGATTGAATGTCTCTTAAAGACAAAAGAAAAAAAAAACCACAGTAAAAGAAAAATACAAAGTCAGAGGTCTCAGACCTCCGAAGTAGGAGTTGGGGAGCCCGGTGTTCTTGGAAGGGGGGCTGCGGTGGCAGTGACAGTAGGAGAGGGCCCGGCTTCATCTTCAGACACCTCATCCAAGAAGCTGAAGTCGAGCTCAGAAAATTTCTTGACCATCTTCTCTTGGCAGAGCTCGAATCTTTTGATGAATGCATCTTGGCCGAACTCGACATTCAGGTCCTTCATTTCAGCAGAGGCCTTGAACTCCTCCACCGCTTGGCCCCTGGCCTCCGAGATCAAAATCAAAATCTGCTCCGTCAAATTTGTGACCTCGGCCTCTGCCTTCCGCACCATCTCCTCTGAGGCCTACTTTTCTTTCTCAAGTGCCTCTTGAAGGTTGGCTACCTCGACAGCCTTTTTTTGAGGCGAGCGACCTCGGTCCGACGACCTTCCTCCACCTGGATAGCGCCCCTCCTCGCCTTGTTCATCGCCTCGATGTTGGTGAGGAGCTAGTGTCTGATCTGCAAGGGCGGCCAGAAGGTCAGAATGAAAGCTGAGAAGTTATTTGAATGAAGGAGCGAGGAGAAGGAGGAAAGTGAATCTGCTTACCTCGAGAAAAGACCTCAGAGAGTCCCAAACCCACTGTTCGGGATCGACGCGAATGATCCTCTGGATGACTTTGGGCAGGACGCACCCATCGACCAATCGCTTTATCAGGTCCTTGTCATTAAAGGGATTCTCCGTCGGCTCTTCCTCGGAGCCATGGAATTCTTCGATGGCAGCTCGGCGGCCGCTGACCCTGCGGGCCACCATCTTCTTTCTCCTCCCCCTCTCAACCCCTGGTACCTCCTCGGAGCAGGCCCCCGAAGCGGGACCTCGGTGGGAGAACTCCTCGAAGAGGCTCGGAGAACTGGAGGCTCGGCGTCTGAAGGAACATCGACACTGGGGGCCGCCTGGGCAGGCGTGGCCGAGCTCATCTCCTCCACTCTGGCCTTCTTTGCCGACCCAGAGGCCGCAGCACCTTTTCTTTTGTGAACCTTGAGACCCCTGGCAAGCATCCGTGCTGTTTCGGCGTCCATTCTTAAAAAAAAAAAGAGAGAGAAAAAAGAGATCAGCAACGGAGTGAAAAAAAAGAAGAGGAGACGCACATTAAAAAAATAAAAAAGAGAAAAGGGGAGACAAAAAAAAGAAGAAGAAAAGAAGAAGAAAAGGAAAGATAGAATACTCGCAGGATCCAGGGGACTCAAGCCGATGTTGAACAGAAATTGCTCCTTCATAAGGTTGGGAAGGGAAGGAGTTGGATAACTAAGAAGTTTTCGAGCGGCTTGAAGGTCGTCCTCACCCAAGCTCGGAGCCCGATGGACGGAGTCCCTCAGGGAACCCCAAGGGGGCAATCCCAGCCTCAAGGTCGGACATTGGACGTAGAGATACTTCTCCTTCCAGTTATGGATAGAAGAGGGAGCACCTTTCAGCAACCCCTTCTTGCCGAACTGGGGAGAGAAGTATTATCAGTCTTTTGCCGAGGGGTGGCACTTGAAGGTGTAAAAATACCTAAACAAAAGAAGAGATGGCTGAACTTTAACTATGTGGCAAAGGGAGAGGAACCCTATCAAAAACCTAAAGGAGTTCGGCGCGACTGAAGCTAAAAAAATATCTAGAAAATGGAAAAGAGCGACGACGAAGGATGGAAGCGGGAGCCGGAGGCCAGCATGGAAGGCCTCCTGGTACAGATAGAAACGGCCAGGTGTGGGGGTGCTAGCCCGATCGGCAGGACCAGGAAGCTCCAGATCGTGCTCCGGAGGAACTCCATACTGAACCCTTATCTGTAGAAGTTCGTCCGGAATCAAAGAACAGGGAATGACGTCCGGCGCAAAAATTGGACGAAGCCCAGCCCTAGATATGGGTTCATCTACAGTATGAGGGTTCCGAGGGACTGAGGCAGACAAACTCCTGAAACTGCTAGAGGCGGAGGTGCCAGAAGATATTTCAACAAAAACCCTAAAAATTCCAAAAAAATCGGGAGAAATAAGAGACGAAAGGTCTGTGGGGAACCAGACAGGTGGAATGCAGCAGGAGAAAAATGAAGAAGAAGGAACACCTAAATGACGAGAGAAGGAACAAAAGTTCTGAAACTAACCTAAGCTGCTCCGAAGGATGCAGAGATGCAGGGACAGGGATGACTCGAAGTACACCTAGGGCCAAAATGGATGCCGAGGAAGGTCAGAGCTCTCAAAAAGAAGACGGGCACCAACAAAACTTTCAGACAGAATGAAACTCCCGAAGGAAGAAGGGCAGGTTTAAATAGACCCTGGGATCTGATGTTATAATGATTGCGGATCTCTCCAGGTCGACCCATGTTCGCCACGTGTCCCACTCGCCACAGCAGGCGACTAAAAGCGGCTGACAGCTGGCAAGGCCATTATTGCACCGTACCTAGAGCAACGCTCCAGCAGAAATTCTGAAAAGTCTCTTCGGGTCACCCCAATTTGAAAAGACTCTGGCACGCGCGCATTAAATGCCAGGATATCTGGGGGCGATTGCACACAGAATTCAAGGGAGCAACTTCGGCTGTGAAAATTTCTCTATACTTCCTTCATTTGAAACTCGAACTCGAAAGTAGGGAGACTGGTGTTGGGTATAAAATACCCCCCAGTCGAAGTTTTTATCAGGAGTGATCCTCCCGGGGTTCTACCGACATCCGACCTTGGGTGACATCTTTCCGAACCTCACCGATGGTCGAGCTTCCGCAATATTCCCGGATTCCCCCGACGGATGAACTCCTGCCGCATCTCCTGGACTTCTCCAGCAATAAGCTTCTTCGATTGTCAATCAGGCTGCTCCAAGTGCTCTCTGGATTCTACCATCGGCCGATCTCCTACAAGGGTCAACCGTTCTCCGGACCCCTTCCGGATCTTTTCCGACAGGATTCGATCGACTCCAATTTGAATTTCTTCCAGAACTACGTCAGTTCGTCAGTGGCCGAACTTTTCCAACAGCAGATCTCCACGATGGATGGGCTCCATCCAAGTTTCTACGATAGTCGACCACCTTCTGGGTTTCATCCGGGCTCCTACGGGAGCCGGACTTCTTCCCCGAACTCCTACTGCAGGTAGATTTCGTCCGGGCTCCTACGGGAGCCAGACTTCAGCCCTGAGCTCCCATTACAGGTAGACCTCATCCGAATTCTTACAAGGGCCGGACTCCAAGCTCCCACCACAAGCGATCTACTTCGAGCCTCTGCTACAAGCGATCTACTCTGAGCCTCTGTTACAAGTGATCTACTCCGAGCTTCTGCTACAAGCGATCTACTCTGAGCTACTACTACAAGCGATCTACTCTGAGCTACTACTACAAGCGATCTACTTCAAATTTCTACTACGAGCGGTCTGCGTCGGATTTCTACTGTAAGCCTCCACCCGAGCTTCCCTTGTGAACAAATTCCTTTCGGACTTCTATTGCAGGCAGACTTCGGTCGAGCTTCCTCAACAAATGTTCCCCATCCAGACTTCTACGGAAACCAGACTCCGATTGAACTTCTGTAGCGGACAGATTCCAGATGAACTCCTACGACGCACGGGCTCCAGCAGTCGAACCCCTCCAGCAGGTGAACCTCTCCAGCGCCATCCAATATCTGCTGCCGATCGACCTTCTGCCGGATTCTACGTGAAACTAAACTTCATCCACAGAAAGCCCCTGATCGGGCTTCTACAGCAGATGATCTTCGCCTACAGTACTAGCACCCAAGGTACCCAATGGTAGAAGGCTCGCCAGCAACATCCGAGCTCCTCTTAGATGGAGAACTACCCCTCTCCACCAAACACCCCAATCGAGCTTCGACTGACGGGCCTGGACTCCCTGGCAGGCCACAGTGATGGCCACGACTCTGCTCTACATCTTGTGACGGATCCCATGCGGCTCCATCATGCTCTGACAAGTTACGACAATGGACATCGCTCCACTCTCCACAACAGGCTCCACGTGGCAGGCCGCGGTGATGGCCACGACGCCACTCCACTACTCCCCGTAACAAACTCCTCATGGCCCCGAACGGCCCACCACCAGGAGGTTACAGACATCGCTGTCAATCTGTTACGCCCTCCGCCTATAAAAAGGGGATCCCTAGATATGTTATTCTCTAAGCTCTAATCTCTATCTAAAAACTCTGCTAAAAATTTTCGTTTGAGCACTCCATTCTTGTTGAGGCAGAGAACTGACTTGAGCGTCGGAGGGTCTTGCCGGAGCACCCCCAACTCCAGTTTAGACTTTCTTTGCAGGTCCCAGCGGCGACTGCGACTCCCTCGACTCCAGCTTCTCCGACGCCGGCAGATTTTTCACAGGAGGCGGCTAAAAGCGGCTGACAGCTGGCAAGGCCATTATTGCACCGTACCTAGAGCAACGCTCCAGCGAGAATTTCGAAAAGTCTCTTCGGGTCACCCCGATTTGAAAAGACTCCGGCACGCGCGCATTAAATGCCAGGATATCTGGGGGCGATTGCACGTAGAACTCAAGGGAGCAACTTCGGCTGTGAAAATTTCTCTATACTTCCTTCATTCGAAACTCAAACTCGAAAGTAGGGGGACTGGTGTTGGGTATAAAATACCCCCCAACCGAAGTTTGCATCAGGAGTGATCCTCCTGGGGTTCTACCGATGTCCGACCTTGGGCGACATCTTTCCGAACCTCACCGGCGGCCGAGCTTCCGCAATATTCCCTGCTTCCCCCGACGGATGAACTCCTACCGCATCTCCTGGGCTTCTCCAGTAATAAGCTTCTTCGGTTGTCCATCAGGCTGCTCCAAGTGCTCTCTGGATTCTACCATCGGCCGATCTCCTACAAGGGTCAACCATTCTCCGGACCCCTTCCGAATCTTTTCCGACAGGATTCGATCGACTCCAATTCAAATTTTTTTCAGAACTACGTCAGTTCGTCAGTGGTCGAACTTTCCCAACAGCAGATCTCCACGACAGATGGGCTCTATCCAAGTTTCTACGGCGGTCGACCGCCTTCTGGATTTCATCCGGGCTCCTACGGGAGCCGGACTTCTTCCCCGAACTCCTACTGTAGGTAGACTTCGTCTGGGCTCCTACGGGAGCCAGTCTTCAGCCCTGAGCTCCCATTGCAGGTAGACCTCATCCGAATTCTTACAAGGGTCGGACTCCGAGCCCCCACCACAAGCGATCTACTCCGAGCTTCTGCTACAAGAGATCTACTCCGAGCTACTACTACAAGCGGTCTACTTCAAATTTCTACTACGGGTGGTCTGCATCGGATTTCTACTGTAAGCCTCCCCCCGAGCTTCCCTTGTGAACGAATTTCTTTCGAACTTCTATTGTAGGCAGGCTTTGATCGATATTCCTCAACAAATGATCTCCATCCGGACTTCTACGGGAAGCAGACTCCGACCGAACTTCTGTAGCGGACAAATTCCAAACGAACTCCTACGACGCATGGGCTCCAGCAGCCGAACCCCTCCAGTGGGTGAACCTCTCCAGCGCCATCCAATATCCGCTGTCGGTCGAACTTTTGCCGGATTCTGTGTGAAACTGAACTTCGTCCATAGAAAGCCCCTGACCGAGCTTCTACAGCAGATGATTTTCGCCTGCAGTACTAGCACCCAAGGTACCCAACTGTAGAAGGCTCGTCAGCAACATTCGAGCTCCTCTTAGATGGAGAGCTACCCCTCTTAGACTTTCTTTGCAGGTCCCGACGGTGACCGTGACTCCCTTGACTCCAGCTTCTCTGATGCCGGTGGATTTTTGCATCAACATCCCCTACGAAAATGGAACATGTAAATAGAGATATAGTCAATAGAGACACAAAAATACAGGGGAAAAATCATTGGCTAGTAATTTGGACAAGATTAACTAAATTACCACTACATGAACTAATTTGTTTAGCACAAAGGGTGAACCAATGCCTTAGTTTAATGAATTGTGAGAACATCTTGACCCATTTTCTATGCTTGATACAAGATATTGAGGAATTTTTTCATCAGTTGCATTGATAATTTGAGTTTCTTTGGTTGATAAATAGTCTTCAGAATGGAGAGATGCCAAAGGTCTGTCACAGGTTGTTGGCTCAAGATTGGAGAACTAGCCATATCTTGAAAAAAGAAAATCCTAATCAAGCTGTTTAGTCAAATAGCTATTGCTATCACAAAGAAAAATCTTCCAAGTTGAGCACAAACATTCGTAGAAGCAGCATAAATATAAGATGTATACCTTCAAGGCCCATTCTTTGATGGGTAAAAATCATGAAAAAGTTTGTCAACTATTAGTCTTAAAATTGATTTTTATGATGTCAAAAGAGTTTGAGTACGAATTATGATTATTAATGATACTTTTGAGAATGATAGTAGGATTTCTTGTAATGCTCAAAGGTTGAATTCACTCAAAGAAGAAGTCCTCTCAAATTTAAGTGATTTTGAGTTTCTATGTCAAAAATTCAAGTTTTGAAAGCAAAGAAAATGAGCTTGGCATTAAAAAAATGTGATAAAGAAAAGTATAGCCTAGAAAGACTTTTCAATAATTCATAAATTAAGTTTGAGTAGGTAAGTCTGGTCTAGAATATATTTAAACAAAGAAAGCTATTTAAAATCAGAGAAAATTAATTTTGGCATGTATAACAGACCTTTGAGTCGATAAAAAAATAAGTTTAGTCAATCCAATCTCAGCTCAAGGGAAAAGATAGAAAGAGATGAAATTCAGAAGATTTTTCTCAGCTGATCAAATTTTTATCTGAGCCGACCAAGATAGGGTGATAGCCGACTCACTTATATGGATAGCTGACTCGATCTCAAACTGAAGATAGAAGATTGAAGATTTTAGAGTCTCCCGAGTCGATCAAGAAAATAATATGATCAACCAAAATCGGAGCTTAGCCAACTTATAAGAATGGGATAGTTAACTCAATTTTAGAGATAAAAGAATATAGAAAGCAATAAAAATTCATAAATTTTTTAAGCCGATCCAGAAAGTCAGTTAGCTGATTAAGTTACAAAATAAGCTGACTAAGAAGACATTTGAGCTGATCCAATCTCAAGTAAATAGACTAGACAAGAAGCTGAAAAATTTACATCTATTCTTGAGCCATCTCAGAGTTTCACTTGGCACTTCAGGTTAGCTGACTAAGAGCTTGGATGAGCCGACTCATAGATTTTTGTCAGAATAATTGTTAGTTTTTTATATTATTTTAAATAATCATATTTTGTTTGCAATAATTATTTCAAGCTTTCAACAGCTAGAACATTAATTATAGATATCTTTGAAGTCATAAAAATGAAGTTTTCAAATTAGGAGCTAAGCTTTTGAGATTATTGATTTTATTCTTCAAACAATTGAGTGGAACAAAAAGGAGTGAGAGGAAGGAATTAAGAGTGTTTTCAATGTTGACCTTCTCACATTTGCTCAACTAAAAAGAGAGGAAGAGTGCATTGAATTGAGCCAACAATCATGAAATAAAGGCATTCAAGTCTTCATTAATCCTTTCCTAAATATTCAAGGAAGAAGTCTAACAATTCAAGAGCTCAATACTTCAACTTCTCAAGAGTTTAAAGAGTTTATTGTTTATATTTTAAATTTTTGTATACAATTCTTTAAACTATTGTGACAAATGTTTTGGGGAAGAAACTTAGATTTTCAAGAATTGGTCCAAGCCATAATTAGGTGCTGTAAGATTTTTGTTGGTAAGCTAGGAAAAACCAATTGGATTGATTATGAGCCTAAGAAAATAATCAGTTGTAAAATTTTGATTGATGAGCTTGGAAAAAATAATTGGTTGGATTATGAATCTATGAAAATAATTAGACTATAATCTTGAAGGATTATAGTTAAAATTTTCAAGTAGATTGACTTGGAAAGTGAACATAGTTGCTGAGCTGAGCACTGAATCACTATAAATTTTTTATATTTATGATGGTGTATTTTTTTTTACTTTTATTCTTGTACTACATCTTTAATGATAGCTAAGCACTACACAAACATCTTTTAAACTTATTGTTGGGCATAAATCTTCAAATAATTTTAAAGAATCCAATTCACCCTTCTTTTGGATTACTACCTCTGAAAAATAAGTGATATCAGAGCAGATGTATAGCAATTGGTCTAACTATTAAGAGTTAAAAATCTATGGTAATCCCAATTGATACATCCTTGGTTGAAGGCTTATCACCAATAGACCTATGCTCTTTAACGGCACAAATTACACATATTGAAAGGTATGAATAAAATTTTTATTCTAGCACAAGATTATGACATATGAAATATCATAGTTAATGGCCCTCACATACCCACAATTATGATTGATAGTATGCTTTCATCCCAACATGAAAAGAATTAGGATAATTCAGATAAAAGATTACCTTAATTAAATGCTAAAGCAATAAATATTTTGTATTATGTTTTAGATGCTAATGAGTTTAATAGAATCTTTACATATATGTTTGCAAAAGATATTTAGAATAGATTAGAATTTATTCATGAGGGTACAAATTAAGTAAAAGAATCAAAAATTAATATGCTTATACATAAATATGAATTATTTAAAATAGAATATAGTAAAAGTATTACTGATATATTTACTAGATTTATTAATATTATAAATAATTTAAAAAGTCTTGGCAAGGACTACATTAATAGCGAGCTTGTTTAAAAAATTCTCAGATCATTATCAAAGAATTAGGCAGCAAAGGTGACTACAATCTAAGAAGCTAGAGATCTCCACAGATTATTTTTGGAAGAACTTATCGGCTCACTTATGACTCATGAGTCAAGAATGAATCAGAATGTGGAAGAAGAAACAAAAAAAAGGAGAACAATTGCATTGAAGTCAATGGCCAATAAAGATGTAGAGAGTGACATATTGGAAAAATCTAAAAATGATAATTAAGTGGTCATGATTACAAAAAGATTTAAAAGATTCATGAAAAGAAAAAAGTATGGCTCCAAGAAGAAAGGTTTGAGTAGAGAAAATGGAAGCAAGGTAAAGGAGAAAAAAAAAAAAGAAATGAAGCAACCAACAATATGGTATGAATGTAAAAGATCTAAACATTTTAGAGTCAGTTGCCCCTTCTCAAAAAGAACTTAAGAAAATTCAAAAAAAAGGCTAGGATGGCTGCTTGGAGCAATAATGAAGATTTTAGCTCTAGAGAAGAAGAAGAATCAAAGGAAGAAAAATCAACTTTTGCCTCATGGCACATGAGGATGAGGTAAATGCTAATCATTCTAACGATTTTACATTTGAAGAGTTGTATGATACTTTCTATAAGTTGCTTGATGATTTTAAAAGGTTATCTCTTAAAAATAAAGAACTTAAAAAGTTAAATTCTTTGATTGAAGAAAATAAAAATTTTTAAAAAGAAAAAACTCTTTTGAAAAAGAAAAATGATTTGATTGAAAAAAATGAAAGTCTTTAAAAAAAGCTAATAAATTGAAACTTATTATTAACAAGTTTATTATTACCTCATAATATTTTGCAAGTACTCCTAGAAAAATAGAAAATTATTTTTGATAAAGCTAGCCTAGGTTTTAATATTTCAACCAAACAAAAATTTTTTAAAAATATATTTATAAAATATTTATAAAACCCATACTTAAAAGGCATGATATTATATGCTTTAAATATAATAAAATTAGATATAAATTTGTTGATTGCAATTTGTTTGAATTTAAAAATACTAAAGTGAAATAAATTTAGGTTCCAAAAGGAATCATTATTCTAACTAACCTCAAAGGATCCAAGAAAGCTTGGATACTTAAAAGGAGTTGATCTTTATTTTGCAGGTGTGCTTGGCATCCCTTGAGACACAAAGAAAATGGTATCTAGACAATGAATACTCAAGATATATAATGAGAGATAAATTTTAATTTATTTCTCTTAAAATTGAAGATGGAGGGATTGTTACATTTGGAGATAATGATAAAAAAAAAATTATGGATCTTAGTTGTTGCCCAGCTATGCAACCCAAGAGGAGAGAGGTAAATTGGATTTTTAAAATTTTAAAGTTAATTTAGAACTACAAGAATTAAATAATAATGAGCAAGTAATATGTAGTAAGTGATTTAAGCAAGGTATAGAAATGAGATGCAAGAATGCAAGAAAATAAAGAAACTTAGAAAGAAAGTGAGTAAGCACAACACAAACAATCGAGATTTATAGTGGTTCGGTGCCAACCTTGCACCTACATCCACTCTCCAAGCTTCTACTTGAGAATTTAAATCCACTAAAACATATTCAACAAGAATACAACGTCGGTATCTCCGACTCTAGCTATCCCAAGCTAGAATACTTATTTTTCAGATACAAGCCAACTCAATATAATCTGATTCAAGATTCAGACCAATCTTTTCAAGTTTTGGAACTCTTCCAAAACTAAAGATCAAGACAAAAATAGAGTATAAGAGTTAATCACACAGAAATACAAGTTTAGCTTCTTTAATGAGTAAATAAAACTTTAAATATACTTTACTTGAGTCTACCTCTGTGGTGCAGAACAGAAAATCACTGTTCTGTATCTTTGGCTTGCACATCAACAGAGGTCGACTCATAGAGTCATCCCTTTTGGATGTGCCAGCCAAAAATAGAGTGCCGTTCAGCCCTTTTGATGGAAATCGACCCTAGGGATCGATCTTTTTCTTTAAACTTGATTTTTTCTCAAAATATACATCCAAAAAATATAAAATTACCTCCAATAGATTACAAATCGTCTGTTCTTACTCTTGAAGCTTTCGAATCAGAACTTGATAAAATTATGATTTTGCTCCTGAAATATAATAAATCTTTTTCCAAACCAAAATCATTAGTAATCCTCTCAAATATTTTATAATCATCAAAATCAATTCATAGAGCAACAATCTCTCCCTTTTTGATGATGACAAAATACTTGAGTAAAAGTAAAATATAACATATAACATATATAAAGCATTGATTAAGAATTTCAAATTTATGAAGATGCATCACTTAAACATTATAGCTAATTTTTAAATTTATGAAGATGCATCACTTAGACATTATAGCCAATTGTTTGAATAAAAAGCATCATGAGTAGTTTGAAGATTAGTTTTAAGATAGCTTATAAGATTATTTTCTTTTGACAAATTTGCCTTGATAATTTTGCTTATTGCTCGATTTTATTTCTCTACTCTTTCTTTTTGACAACATCAATTAAGATCACTACTCTCTCTTTTAAAAAAAAAATAAAAAAGACTCCCCCTCACTGTAGCAATCATAAAGGATATTTCAATTTGCTCATATAGAAGATATTGCCATTCATAATATTTCATAACACATATATGAGATATTTTTCAAATCACAAAATTAAGATATTTCAATTGATGCCATTCATAAAAATTAATCCAAATGACATTCATATAAGATAAAAGCATATATATATATATATATATATATATATATATATATATATATATATATATATATATATATATATCCAAAATGTGACATATGTGTCACAATACATACGAGTTAAGTCAAAATACATAGGCCATACAAAAGTCATGGATAACAAAAAATGCAACTTTCCATGAGTCAATTAGCCAACAATTACAAAGGCTATAAGCTAGATCCTAGATATAAGAGACTAACTATGCTAGATCTAATAAATATCATGGCTAGAGGGGTCAGAATCAGAAGAGTTAGAGATATGATAAGGAGTCTCAAGATCAAAGCCACGGGCACATCCTCGACCATGTCTGCCTCGGCCACAGGTAGAAATACCGGCACAAGCAGAAGGGCGAGAAGGTCCTGAAGCCTGAAAAGCTATGGACTATGCAAGGAGAGAAAGTTTGATGGTGTCTAATTGTTATAAAGCTCTCATCAAGGACTGCATCAGGGTACCAATCTGAGTAGAGACAGTTTCACTGGAGCCCCTGATCTCTCTCCTCAAAAAATTAAAGCCACTCTGCAAAATACCTCGAAGTCTAACCGCCTCTGCAGACAAGTCAGAGACCTCCATGATGTTCTCTTACGACTGGGGATGGGCTAAGACTAATATCTGTCTATGCAAATCCAAAACTCTACCTGTCAATCTCAGAATATATCCCTCAAGCTCCTCAATACATGCGGACTGAGCTGTAAGCATCTGAAAAATAGTAGAGATATGAGGGATCAAAGTCTGGTCTGAAACAACTTGAGATGTCATCCTCTGAGCAAAATCTGAGGTGACAAACTGCTGGGATAAAATGTAAGCAACACATTGAGACATCAACTCAATCTGATCGTCTGCAAGTCTGATCTCTGAAGGATCTACTCTGCTCCCAGACTGTGGTATAGAAACATACCTTCTCACTGACTTTGAGAGATCAGTCTCGTGATCAGACACGAACTGAATATCAGGAGATGCTCTGTGATCACGAGAAGGTGAAGACGATCCCTCCTTCTCTGCTCTCTCCTCAACACCCTTCGATCAACTACCATCAGTCTTTAAAAAACTCATGCGATGCAGTGTGGTGGTTGATGGTGTCAGAATGTGATAATCTGGTGACTGCCTCTCTCTCAAAACAGACTCTGAACCTCCTAAAGACTAAGATGAGTGCCATACCATAAGGCAGGTTAGCCTTAGACCTATTTAGGATCTCTCTCGTAGCCTCAAACATCAAAGCAGGAAGGTTCAAGGGGATCTGGGTGATCACATGGTACATGATGCAAATATCTCTACCAGATAAGAGGTCATGCCTGCCACTCCTAGGGATAAAAAGTTTGATAACCATGTGATACAAAAGTCTCATCTCTATTGAAAGAATCCTTGCTTCTAATTTATTTAAATTTTTAGTAAATATTCTCCCTAAAATAACACTTATTCCTTCTTCTTTAATTGGGAGCTTCATATGAGTATAACCATCATAAGGCAAGTGCAAGATTTGTCCCAAATGTAATAGATCAAGAACAATATTAACACCTTTCACTAAAAACTTTACTGTTCCATTGCGGTAACTTAAATTCAAATAGAATTCTCTGATCAAATCAACATAAGTATTTTCCTTTAAAAGATAGTAAAACTCCCATCCTTGACTTTTAATTTTTGATCCAATAGAGAACCCTTCCTTTTCAAAAAAAAACCTAAAATTTATGTTCTTTCCGAATTTTACTTTTCGATTGGAGAGAGGTACCTTGCTTGGACTGAGTGGGGACTATGAAAAAGTTGGAGCAGGACCTGAAACTGGGGTTGGAGCAGAAGAGGGCTCAGCTACCAATCTTGTTCTGCATACATCCTCTTCTAACTCACGAACAGACTTTCTTCTCTGCAGTAGCTTCAATTTGGGAGCCATTTCAGACAACAGAGGCTTGCAAACAGCTAAGGAGACCTAATGAGAGATAGAGTGGAAAGAATTTTAGAGAAAAAATAAAGATTTTTAGGGAGATGGACCGTCGGTTTGGAGATGAGGGTTTGAAGCTAGGGTAAGCTTGATCCGTCCAAACGAGGAAGAGAAGGAAAAGGGATTTAGTTCCTAAGAGGGTGATTTGAATAGAGAAAATCGATGGGAAGAGGGATTTTAAGAGATTTTTATGGTTGAGAGAGTGGAGGGAGAGGAGATTTTTATTCGGTGGGAAGAGGAAGACGAAAGGCAAAGGGTCGGCTTCTTTACAAATGGAGATTTTCTAATAAAATAGAGCGCTCGATGGATTTAATGAAAATTATAAGTTTACCTTAGGGTCGACCCTATGGGTCGACTCATGGTTAGAAAAATCAAAAAATGATGAAAAAATTTTAAAAAAAATTGAAACTTAAGGGAAGGGTGTCCATTTAAGAGATTGATCATATGAAGGATAGTTTTGAGCTTTTAAGAAAGGAGAGATGAGAATTAAGCTCAAAAATTGGTTCAATATATTTTTGGTAAAAAGAACTTAGAATCTAAAAGATACTTAAGCTGATGGATCAAGGATTCCTAGTTCTCTCCTAATTTTATAAAATCTATCTTCACTTAAGGCCTTGGTAAAGATGTCGGCCAATTATTTTTCAGTACATACATAATCAAGAATTATATTATGGTTTTGGATATGTTCTCTTATGAAATGATGTCTAATTTCAATATGCTTTAATCTAGAGTATTGAATTAAATTTTTAGTTAGATTAATAGTACTAGTGTTATCACATCTTATGGGAGTTTTATTGAGTTTGATGTCAAAATCTTCAAGTTATTACTTAATCCACAAGATTTGAGCACAGCAACTTTTGACTGTAATATATTCGACCTTGATCGTAGACAGTGTCATCAAATTTTATTTCTTGCTAAACCAAAAGATTAAGTTAGCTCCTAAAAATTGGCAAGTTTCACTAGTACTTTTTCTATCTAATCTATATCTAGCAAAATCGACATCTGAAAATTCTATTAAGTCAATTGATGAGTTCTTAGAATATCATAATCTTAGAGTTTGTGTACCTTTTAAATATTTAAAATTTTTTTAACTGTATTTAAATATGATTCTTTTGGATTTGATTGAAAGCAAGCACATAGATAAATACTAAATATAATATCTGATCTACTAGCAGTTAAATACAATAAGGAACCAATCATGTCTCTATAAAATTTTGAGTCTATATTTTTACCTCCTTCATCCTTGTCAAGCTTACATGATGGGCTCATGGGGGTACCAATTGCTTTGAAGCCCTTCATTCCAAATCTTTTGAGTAGTTCTTTTGTGTACTTGCTTTGGATGATGGAGATCCCTTCTTTTGTTTGTTTGATTTGGAGTCTGAGGAAGAATGTAAGTTCTCCTATCATACTCATCTCGAACTCTCCCTGCATGAGCTTAGCAAAATCTTGATAAAGAGTTTCATTAGTAGACCCAAAAATAATATCATCAATGTATATTTGTATAATTAAGATATCATCATGATTTCTTTAAAGGGTTGTATCTATATTTTTTTTTGAAAATTTATTATTAAGCAATAATTTATTTAACCTTCATATCAAGCCTTAGGTGCTTGTTTTAAACCATATAATACTTTGTTTAATTTGAAAACATGATTAGGAAAGGCATGATTTTTAAAATCGGAGGGTTGTTCTACATATACTTCTTCAGCAATATTACCATTTAGAAAAGCACTTTTGACATCCATTTGGAATAACTTAAAATTCATAAAGCATGCATATGCAAGTAAAAGCCTAATTACTTCTAATCTAGCAACAGGTGCAAAGGTTTCATCAAAATCAATTTTCTCTTATTGATTATAACCCTTTGCAACCAATCTTGCTTTATTCCTAATTATATTTTCATATTCATCCAATTTATTCCTATATACCCATTTTGTGCCAATAACTGGATAACTTTTAGGTTTTGATACTAAAGTTCATACATTATTTCTTTCGAATTGATTAAATTCTTCTTATATTGTATTTATTCAATTATAATCTTTTTTAGCTTCATCTATGGTTTTAGGTTCGAAATGAGAAATAAATACAAAATGATTGTATGTATCTCTAAGTGAAGAACAAGTTCTTACTCCATGTATAAGATCACCAATGATTAGTTCTTTGGGGTGATTGTGATCATACCTTCATTCTTTGGATAGATCATTTATACCTTGAGGTTATTCTTGTTGTTCTTCATCTTCATCCTCTTGTTTGTTTTCATGTTCTTCTTCATTTTGAACTGTTGAGTCTTTTAGGGTGAGCTCCTTCATCCCTTCTATAAGAGGATCTGCATCATCAATACCTTCACTCTTCCTTGAAGGAAGATCATTAATCTCATAAAAAATAACATGTATTGACTCCTCTACTACTAAAGTTCTTTTGTTGAAAACTCTAAAAGCTTTGTTGAGGAGTAACCAAAAAAAATAGTTTCATCAAATTTTGTATTAAAATTTTCTAATCTCTCTTTACCATTATTTAAAACAAAACATCGGCGATCAAAAACATGAAAGAATGCAATATTTGATTTTCTTTCTTTTCAAAGCTTATAAGGTGTTTTCTTTAGAATAGGTCTAATTAAAGCATGGTTTAAAATATAACATGCCATGTTAATTGCTTCCGTCTAAAAGTATCTTGGGAGGTTGCTTTCAATGGTACGGATTATTTCTTCAAGAGTTCTATTTTTTCTTTCTACTACCCCATTTGTTGAGGTGTCCTAGGTGCTGAAAAGTTATGGTCAATGCCTTTTTCATCACAAAATTTTTCAAAATCTTGATTTTCAAATTTAATTCCATGATCACTTTGAATATTTTGAATTGAAAAATCTTTTTCATTAGTAACTCTTCGATAAAATTTTGAGAACACATGAAAAATTTTATCCTCGTGAGCCAAGAAGAAAACTCATGTAAAATAAAAAAAATTATCAATAATTACAAAGTCATATCATTTTTCACCTAAGCTAGTAGTTCTAGTGGGTCCAAATAAATCCATGTGTAATAATTCTAATGGCCTAGAAGTTGAAATAATGTTCTTAGATTTGAATGAGACTTTTGTTTGTTTATCTAGTTGGCATGCATCACAAATCTATTCTTTTCAAAATTTAATTTAGGTAAATCAGTAATCAATTCTTTTTTGATAAGTTTTGAAAGTGAATGCATGCTAATATGTGCAAGCCTACGGTACCAAAGCCAACTAGTCTCATTAATTTTGGCATTCAAGGTTACTAGGTATTGCATATTTATCTTGGAAAGGTCATTCAAATCTACCATATAAATATTACCATGTCTATGCCCAACAAATTTAATACCTTCATTATTGGGACTAGTTACTCTGTACAATGAAGATTCAAAAATAACTTTGTACCTTTTGTCACAAAATTGACTAATGCTTAATAGATTATGTTTCAAACCATTTACTAATAAAATATTTTCAATATACTTGGAGGGAGTGATACCAATGTTACCTATACCGATGATCTTTCTTTTGCTATTATCTCCAAAGATGACCATCCCTTCATCTTTTACATCAAGTGTGATGAATTAAGATTCATCACCTGTCATGTATCTTGAGCACCCGCTATCAAGATACCATTTTCGATTCATTCCTTGGGATGCAAGACACACCTACATACAAAAATTAAGTTTTGACTTTAGGTATCCAAGTTTTCTTAGGTCCTCTTTGGTTAGTCACAATGGTTCCTCTTGAAACCCATATTTTCCTCACATTTGAATTTTCAAATTTGTTAGAGAAATATGTATAGGATTTGTGTCCTACTTTATCACATTTAAAGCAAGTAATATTTGAAAACTTATTGCTTGATGAGTTCACATAAATATTTTTAAAATTTTTTATTTTTTTAAAGGGTTGTAGTCAAGACCGGCTTTATCATAAATGGCCTTTTGATTATCAAGTATCATTTGAAGTTTAGTTGAACTAAGAGTGAACTTTTCTATCATAGATTTTAACTTAGTAATTTTATTTTTCAAGTTCAATTTTTTTTGGTCAAGATCAATTTTTTATTTGAAATAATCTCATTTTTTTTAGTAAAGATTGATTCTTTGATTTCAATTCTTTGTTCTTTACCCCTAACTTCTTTAGATCATCAACTAGATCATAAAATATTTCTTGAAGTTCTTTAAAAGTAAATCATCAGGAGTTTCAGCGTTTACCTCATTTTCATGTACCATAAGGCACAAGTTGGTTTGCTCATGTGAATCTTCTTCTTCGGAGCTTGACTCATCACTGTCACTCCATATAGCCATCATAGTCTTTTTTTTGTACTTTTGGGGCCCTTCTTAAGTTGTGGACATTCGGACCTAAAGTACCCCAGCTTCTTACATTCATAACAAATAAAAAGCTGCTCCTTATCCTTCTCCTTGCTATGCTCTCCTTTTGTAGGTGGCCTCTTTCTCATCTCTTATTTTTTTTTTCTTCAAAAATCTTTTAAACTTTCTAGTGATGAGGGCTATTTCTTCATTTTGCTCTTCATTTTCTGTTTCATCAGATTCCTCATCGAGTTGAGCAGTGGATTTGAGGAGATTATCCTCTTCTTCTTGACATCTTCTTCTTGATGTTGTTTCATGCTTAGCTCGTGTGTCATTAGCGATCCTAGAAGCTCCTCCAAGGATAAAATATTCAGATCTTTGGCTTCTTGGATTGTGGTCACTTTAGCCTTCCAAGTCCTTGGTAAAGACCTAAGAATCTTTCTCACAATATCGCTATTAGAATAAGACTTATCAAGATTTTTAGACTATTAATAATATCCATAAAATGAGTAAATATTTCAGTTATTGATTCATCATGCTTCATTTTAAAGAGTTCATATTTGTGCACAAGCATGTTAATTTTTGATTCCTTAACTTGATTAGTGCCTTCATGTGTTACTTCTAACCTATTTCATATTTTTTTAGCCGACATGCATGTTGAAATACGATTAAACTAATTAGCATCCAAAGCACAATATAAAATATTCATGGCTTTGGCATTGAGTTGAGCATTTTCTTATCAATCTCATCCCATTCTCTTTCAATTTGGTTGATTCTACACCATCAATTATCTTAGTGGGTGTATGTGGTCCATTAACTATGATACTCTACATATCATAGTCAAGTGCTTGGATAAAAATTTTTATCTAAGTTTCCAATAGGTATAGTTTGATCCATTGAAAAGTGAAGATCGATTTGTGGACTGCCCTTCGGCTAGTGAAACACCAACTTGAGTTGCCATAGATTTTTAGCTTTTTGATAGTTAAATCAAGTAGGCTAGAGCATCGAGCTCTGATACCACTTGTTGTCCTGCTGTGCAACCCAAAAGGGGGGTGAATTGGATTTTTAAAATTTTAAATTAATTTAGAACCACAAGGATTAAATAATAATAAGCAAGTTATATGTAGTAAGTGATTTAAGCAAGGTGTAGAAATGAGATGCAAGAATATAAAAAAATAAAGAAACTTAGAAAGAGAGCAAGTAAGCACAGCACAAAAATCAAGATTTATAGTAGTTCGGTGCCAACCTTGTACCTATATCCACTCCCAAGCTCCTACTTAAGAATTTAAATCCACTAAAATATATTCAACAAAAATACAACGTCAATACCTCCGACTCTAACTATCTCAAACTAGAATACTTATTTTTTGGGTATAAGATAATTCAATACAATTCGATTCAAGGTTCAGATCAATCTTTCTAAGTTTTGGAACCCTTCCAAAACTAAAGATCAAGATAAAAACATAGTGTAAGAGTTAATCAACGAAAATATAAATTTAGTTTTTAATGAGCAAATAAAATTTTGAATAACTTTACACAATAAGAAAGAAGTTTTTCTGATTTTTCTCAAGGTTATTAAGATTTGAATGAGCTCTTGAGGGGTTGGTGAACTTGAAATGAAAGCTTCTTTTGCTTGAAGAGGACTTTTTCTTAGGGCTGAAATGAATGCTTGAAAAACTCTTCTTTTTTCTTCTTTAAGTCCCTTTATATCTTCAATGGATGCTAGAGACAAATTTGGACTGAAATAAAATCATTGGAGAGCTTTAAATAAGCATTAAATATGGCAAAACGAGCTGAAAACTAGTCGTTACGAAAATTTTCCATCACAGGGGGTCGACTCATAGGGTCAACCTCTGTGGTACAGAATAGAAAGTACTATTTTGTATCTTTGGCTTGCATAGCAATAGAGGTCAACTCATAGGGTCATCCCCTTTGGGTGTGCCAGCCAAAAATAGCATGCCGTTCAGCCCTTTTGACAGGGATCGACCCTAGGGGTTGATCTTTTCTTTAAACTTGATTTTCTCTTAAAATATACATCCAAAAAATATGAAATTACCTCCAATAGATTAAAATCTTCTGTTCTTGCTCTTGAGACTTTCAAATCAGAACTTAATAAAATTATGATTTTGCCTCTGAAATACAATAAATCTTTTTTCAAGCCAAAATCATTAGTAACCCCCTCAAATATTTTGTAATTATCAAAATCAATTCATAGAGCAACATTAGTAATATAAAGATCACTGCTATCACTTATATTGAAAATATATTACTTATTGATGGTTTAATACATAATCTACTTTGTATAAGTTAATTATATGATAAAGGATTTGATGGTTTATTTAAATCATCGTATTACATTGTAACTAGTTCCATTGATAATAGTATCAAATTCATGAAAAAAGATATGAAAATATTTACTTGATGGATCTTGATGATCTTTATAAGAATAACATAGAATGTCTAATTGCTATGAATGTCAAAATCAATAAAATTAATTAGATTGGGCATAGTAGACTAGGTCATGCAAGCATGGACTCTATAGTTAGATTAATTAGAAAGGATTTGATTAGAGGCTTACCAAAAATTGATTTTAAAAAGAATAAAGTTTGTAATGCTTGTCAATTAGGTAGACAAACTAGATTTTTATTTAAATCTAAAAATATTTCAATTATGAGATCATTAGAACTTTTGCATATAGATTTATTTGGGCCTATTAAGACTATTAGCCTTGATGGCAAATGATTTGATTTTATTATTATTGATGATTTTTTGATACACTTAGTTTTTGTTTCTTACACACAAATATGAAGCATTTGAAATATTTGCAAAATTGTTACAAAATCATAAGTGACAAAGATTACAATGTTTTAAAAATTAGAAGTAATCATGGTACAAAATGTGAAAATTAAGTTTTTGAAAAATTTTGCTCTAAAAATAGAATTGATCACAACTTTCTACACATAGGACACCTTACTAAAATGAGATGGTAGAAGCAAAAAAGTAGGACTTTACAAGAGATGGCATAGATTATGCTTTAAAAAAGTAACCTACCAAAGTATTTTTTGATAGAAGCTATCCATACTACATGCTATGTGCTTAGTCAAGTATTATTTAGATCAATTTTTTTTAAAAAAAACCCTATGAGCTATACAAAAGAAAGAAATAAAATATTTCCTATTTCAAAGTTTTTGGTTATAGGTGTTTTATTTTGATTAATGATAAGGATAAACTAGATTAATTTGATGCTAAGTAAGATGAAGGTATTTTTCTTAGTTACTGATCATTTAGCAAAGCTTATAGAATGTTTAATAGAAGAACTCTAATTGTAAAAGAATCAATTCGTATTGTATTTGATGAAACTAATATTTTTAAATCAAGAGAAGTAGAAGTAGATGATGATGTAGGTACTCTTGAAAAAAAGATGAAAAGAATGTCACTAAAAAATATCCCTTCTCAAAATCAAGAAGAAAAAGAATAAGAATAAGAAGAAGAGAATGAAAAAATACATGAACTACCATCCACTCCATAACAAGATACACATGACTTATCAAATGAATGGACGTATATTAATAGCCATCCTAAAGAACTTATTATAGGTGATCCATCTCAAAATATTAGGACTAGTGCATCAACTAGAGAAGTATTGAATCATTTTGCATTTACTTTTCATATTGAACCTAAAATAATCTTTGAAGCTAAAAAAGATGCTAATTTGATTATGGCTATGTAAGAAGAACTAAATTAACTTGAAAGAAATCATATTTGGAATCTTGTTGAAAGACCTAAAAACTATCTTATTATTGGTACAAAATAGATTTTTTGAAATAAACTTAATGAGCAAGACAATATAATTAAAAATAAGCTAAATTGATTATATAAGATTATAATCAAGAAGAAGAAATTGATTTTGATAAAACCTTCGCATCAGTTGCTAAGTTTGGAGCTACTAGATTGTTCTTAGCTTTTACATATTTTGTAGATTTCGAACTTTTTCAAATAGATGAAAAAAGTGCTTTCTTAAATGGATACATAATGGAGGAAGTTTGTATATAATAACCTCTAAATTTTAAAAATTATGAATTTTTGATTATATTTCAAATTGAACAAAGCTTTATATGGTTTGAAACCATCTCTATGCGCATGGTATGATTGTTTGAGTAAGTTCTTGCTTGAAAATAATTTTAATAGAAGAAATCAAATGATTTTTTAATTATTTAAATTTATATTGATGATATAATAATTGGTACTACTAATGAGCTTTCATGTAAAGAATTTGCAAAGCTGATACAGAGAGAGTTTAAGATGAGCATGATGGAAGAATTAATCTTTTTTTTTGGATTTTAAATCAAGCAATTAAATGAGGAGATCTTTATAAACTAAAGTAGATATATAAAAAATTTAAAAAAAATTGGTATGAAGAATGTCAAAGGCATTAGAATTCTTATGAGCTCAAATTACAAGTTGGATCAAGATATAAAAGATAAAGTAGTAGATCCTAAGTTTTATAGAGGTATGATCGCTACTTTACTTAATAAGTAGATTCAATATTATATTCAATGTATGCATGTGTGCCTAAAAAATCACATATAATTATTGTTGAGAAAATTTTTAGATATTTGATCGATACTAAAAATGTTGGTCTATAGTATTCAAAACAAACTTCTTTGGATGTAATTGGTTATTCTGATGTCGATTTTGCTGAATGTAGATTAGATAGAAAAAGCACAAGTAGTACTTATCAATTTTTAGAAGTTAATTTGATCTCATGATTTAGTAAAAAATAAAATTTAGTAGTATTCTCTATGACAGAAGTTGAATATATTATGGCTAAAAATTGTTGTGCTCAAATTTTGAAGATCAAACAATAACTAGAAGATTTTTGATATCACTTGTAGCAAATTTTTTTTTAGATGTGATAATACTAGTACTATTAATTTAACTAAGAATTCAATTCAATACTATAGATCAAAGTATATAGAAATTAGGCATTATTTCATTAGACATTATGTACAAAATAATAAAGTTATACTTAAATTTGTATCCACTGATAATCAAATTACTGATATTTTTACTAAACTCTAAAATAAAGAAAGATTTTGCATGATTAGAAAAGAATTAGACTTTTATGATCCATATGATTGATTTGCTTAATTATATTCAAAATAATGTATGGTTAATTCATTGAATTTATACTTGTATTTTGAATGTGTATTTGGATGTCAAATTGATTGATTTTGATGTGTGTTAAACATGAAATGATTGACTGTACGATTTTTAGAAAGTCTATTTCTAAAACTCTCTCTGTACCAGACTGAGTTGGCTAACCTAGATTCTTAGTTGACTTATCATTAGCCGAGTAATCTAAAAATTTTAGTTGACCGATGCTGAGCCAACTAACCTATGAACTACATCGACTCAAATATCGAGATCCAATATTTTAATGAAAGTCCTAGGAGACCAATCTCACTATTTCGTAGCCATCCTCTTGCAAAAGCCATTGCCCTACCAAATAGTTCTGTCCTTTGTCATTTGCCTCGGATTTGTGCCAGTTTTGGTGTTCAAATGGCTCCCAAGAAACAACATGCTTACTAAATGAAGAGACCATATCAACATCCTCCATCGAGAACATACTCATACGGATCTTTATCGGAAGAAAGAAGGACTAAGTTTTGGTTAGATCTAAGAGAAGAAATGGATACAAGTTAAATAATTCTATCATCTTCACAGACTGAATCATCAACTCACCCTCCTCCTCAACCACGGGTACCTTCTCCACCACAACCAATGGCACATCCTTCTCCTCCCTCATCAAGTCAAATTGTTCTTTTATCTTCAAGATCAATTACTTTAGTAAAGAAGAACATAGATTTTGATTTTTTAGATAAGGAGGGATTTGAGATTGGTAGGAAAATCAAGGATGTTAGTTGGGAATTTTTGTGCACCTTAAACCTTCCCACTTATCCCAACCTTTTTAGAGAATTCTATGGAAATGGCAAAGTAAGTGGAAGCACTATTGAATTGAAGGTAAAAGAAATTAAAATTCTTCTAAATACTGCTTCACGTGGCTACCTTCTTCATGCACCCACTACAGGAGCAGGCAGATTGGATGACAAATGCAATGGATTGAAGACCATTTTAGAAAGAGAGGATGCAATGGCTTTTGAAGAAATCCTTGCAAGTAGTCTATCAGTTGAAATTAGGCTATTGCATCATATGATTGCTAGGATCTTCATTCCAAGAGTTGGACGTTTTGACTTTGTCATAGAAAGGAATGTAACCATTATGTATCACATTATCAAAGAAATTCCCTTCAACCTTCCAGCTCTTATGATTAAAGTAATGCAAGATACAGCTTTCCATGCAAAACCAACTTTGTCTTATGGAATATTCCTTGCATTAGTATTCAAAAAGTTTGGAATCAACTTAGATGGTGAACCTTTAAGAAAGTTGTAGTGTTTTGGCACATACAATGATTACTCACTAAAGAGAATGGGTTATGTTGCTGCTCGATTCAATCGAGATCGGAGAGAAGACGGCTAAGCCTCACACAGGGATGCTAGCGTTAGAATGATCTATAAAATAAGTCCAAACCAGAGATTTTTACTCTAGCGAGGATCCTCCAATACTGAAGTCAGATTCAGAAAATAATAGAAGCAGCAACGAGTTCTCTACGAGGGATTGATTGGCTCACCTTGGTCCTCAAGGCTTTGGTTGCTTATATAGAAGGCTGTCGAATGGCTGGCCACATAGCTATATGAAGATTATGAAATCTCAATATTATAGGGTCATTTGAACATCCCATTGCGGGCGAGATAATCCAGCCCTTAATCACTCCCATGAAATCAGGAGTGTTGGTTACACATGAGTCTATCCACTCGAGGTGGATAGCTGTCGTGCACATCAGAAAGTAGGTCGGCTGTGATAATAGAGGCAAGTCACATGCTAAGGTATTAGCTTATCGAGACAACAGAGATAGCCAATGCACCGGACAGACTACGTGGTAGACCAGACGCAAGTAGCTCTGCTTTGCATACAGCTCTACATGTCTTAGTTCAGTTCTTAAGTCAGTAGTTCCGATGATGGATTGAAGATCTGAGGTATCCCATAATGGCATATTGATCCGAGGTACTCACGGTAACCACCATAACACTATCTCCCTACTCTTGAGTCTGAGAATCAAATGAAAGGAGTATTCCAAAAATCATACCTCAGATCTGGAGATACATGCCTTCATATATGTCCGACATTTGAGATTGATGACATCATCTTGGCATGATCGTTACAAATGATCGCAATTGATGGGACCCCACAGCTGGCAATTTTCTCGAGAATTTTGATTTTTGATTTTTTTGATGGTGGCTTTTTGTCTTCATCTTTACCCTCTTTTAAATTTGTCCTCTCAGGTGTACAGGGAAGATGACTGTAAGATTTTTTTTTTCTTTTCGCTCTAGACTTTTGTCGCAACTCTCAAAGACAAGATGAATCCAAATTTCGTGAAGAAGCTCAAGCTGATATCGGCTCGGAGAAGGTAGGCCAAGATTTTGGTCATCAAAGTGGCCCCTGTAACCGTGAGGGATGAGAATTCTGTTCTAATCGTCGAGCCAATGGCTCAGCTATCGGAGGCCATAATGAAGACTCCATTGGAGGAAGCTCCAACTAAGAAGGTACCGATAGAGAGGACACAAGCAGTGAGCACAGTCGGTCGGCTTGAGGAGGTTCCAACAGTGGTGACGCAGGTGGAGGATGCAGCTGATAACCTCGAGGGTGTTCTAGCAACGTGATGGAGATTGAAAAATCCCCAAGCAGGTGACACCCGTTGGATGTCTTCCTCTGGTTGTTTCTTAAGCAGGCCCCTTGGAACTGGCATCTTTTGCCCAGCTCATGGTGGAGAATCTCCAGTCTATAGTGAATTTTTGAAGGAGCTTCCTGTCGCCTATGGAGAAGTTGTATATGGATGAGCAAGGGGCTCAGGAGCGGATGGCTAGCACCTTGAGGTTGTCACTCGTGCATGTAAGGAATTTTTAGATCTTCCTATTGATCTCCGATAACGTGCAATATTTTGATGCTTGTTTACAAATTTTTTCATAGGTGGGACACTACTTGGCCAGCTTCCTCGGCACCACTCCAAATGCCTCGGCATTAGAGCTTGTAGCGGCAAGAGAAGAGGTTATTTTGCTGAAGTATCAGTTGGAGCAAGTAGAGAGAAGTAATGGTGAATTAGCCAAGAGCTCGACTCTTCTGAGAAGGTCAATCTGGAAGCCTAGGAGATAATCAATCATCGAGATGATAAGTTAAGGAGGGCTGAAAGAAGAATTAAAGACCTCGAGAGATAGAGATCTAGGGCTGAAAGAGACTGGCACCATGCTTGGAATGATCCAGAGCACTTAAGGAGGATACTCGGAGGGAAAAGAAGTTGAGACCATGCTTCCCCTGGGGCTCATTCTCGGAGGAGTCCTAATGAAAGCTCAGTTAAGAGGGCTAAAACCACGAAAAAAGTAAGCCACAGCGAGAGAACACCTCAAAGGGGAAGGCTCTATTTTTGAAAGGGTTCAAGCGACTTCGAAGCTGCCCGTCAAACTTCAAGAAGCTTTGTCAGAGATAGAGTACTGGAAGAAAGAACTAGAAGAGGCAAAAGAAAGTCACAATCACCTCTGGTGCTAATTTAGAGAGCAGGAGCTTTTAACCATGTATGCCAAAAGAAAGATGGGTCAACTGTTGAAAAAAAGGATTGAAATTATAAACCAGACCTACAGGACGATGTTCTCAGCAGGCTTTGAGAGATGCAAAATAATAGTCGAGGTGCACCTCCTTGTTGATAGCATTGGACTTCTTCAAGCTGATGTTGTAGATGAAAGCTTGATTGCCATAGCGACGGATAGCGTAGAAAAGTTCACCAAAGCATCTCGCCACTCCACCAAGACGAACATGATTAATGTGGCTGTCCAAGCAAAAGAAGTTACCGGTGCTAAAGCAGGCCATTCTGAAATAAGCCATCTTGATGGTGTTTCGAGGTGATAATCTATATCTCCTTTTTTTCCTTCTGCAATTCGAACTTTATAATCACTTTGATATAAATGAATGAAATTCACTTTTGTTAATATTCAGTGTTTGGATGTGTGAGTATAATTTCAGACGATAATGGTTAAATTCCAAGCTAAATCAAGAGTTTAAATATAATTAAAATCATAAATGCGATGTGAACCATAAACCAAATTCTGATTCGAACTATATGACCCATACCTATCATGCAAGCCTTGAAAGGATAGAAATTTGAATGCATCCGTGTAGCAGGTACTATCGTATGTCCCTTCAAAGTGATGTAGAATATGATTTGCCTGCCATTGGCATTAACTATCAAATCGATGGCAGAAATCATATCCATCAGAAGTTGCCACGCATTGAGTGCCTGTTCACACCTTGTCGATTCACACCTCCTACAATTAATGTCATGATGGAAGGTATCCTTTGAAGGCTTTGCTGAACCTAGGACTATTTAAGACCCCAGATAAGACCAGATGTAGATCTTTTGAGGTTTCAGATTGTCTTCTCTTCTTTGCCGCAGGTTCTTCTCCTTTTGTTTTTTGCTTTCATGATTTTTTTTCCGAGTGAGAGGAATAGCTTCTAGAGATCCTGACTTCGCACCATTGGGGTTCCAATCTGAGCTAACTGAGAGGGATATAGTACTGCTCCATGAGCAGTTTTAAATCTCTCCGACATTCCAGCTGAAAGTCTCGAGATCGGATGATCGAGTCTGCCAACCACCTCCAGGCCGGATGAGTCTCTATGAGGAGTGCTTCTAGACTAGGTTGTGGCTTCCTCTTCACCCTTTCTTCGTGGCTCTCCTCCAATATTTCAGGATGTCGCCATGTTCAATTGTCTCGAATTCATGGTGACATATCTGTGGCTTTGCTACAGTATACGTGCTGGTTGGGATTGATCCCAGCATCACACTCTTCCACTCCATCTTCAACCTCAAAGGGCATCCAGATTCACATGGATGGTGGTATGTGACCTCACGAAAAAAGAAGGATGGCTTTTGCTTAACGTTCTAGGGTATCCCCTCTACCATCCATGGTTAGAAGCCATGGATCCTCTTTGTCTCTCAGACATTCAATGAAGATTAGAGGTTCATCGCTTGGGACGAACCTCAAGAGGCCGTGGTGAAGGAGCCCACTACGGATGAATGCCTGAGGCAGGAATTGGCGATCCTATGCAACTTCAAGATCCTGAAGTTGAAGGAGTTGTTGTCGATCCAGACATTATTCAATGTCGGCATCAGCCAGGCCGTTCTTGGAGGTATGTGCGGGTCATCCACCTTGATCTTATATTCTCTAATTTTTGCTACTCTCTTACACCGATAACTTTGTTGTCTTGGCCATAGAGGTGGCTACCAAGAAGAACCTGAGCCCATCGAAGAAGCGAAAGAAGAAGGCCCAATGAAAGAGGGCAACCTAGCCTACGGGGGGGGGGGGGGGGGGGGGGGGAAGGAGCACTTGTGTTAGAGTTGGGAGTCCTCCTGCATGGCCAGCTCTTGAGCTAGAAGAATCGAAGCTTCCCTATGCCGAAGATTTCAAATCATGTGGGTTCAAGCTGGCTCATCGGTTGCCTCGGCTCTCGATGGCGATCGGGAAAGCCAGGAAGACCATGGCTTTGAGAGAGTAATTTGAGCCTGCTAGCTCCCCCGAGCCTGTCGGAGCTACCGACCCCCCAAGTTGTCGATTCTTCTTCAGAGGACGTGTCGGCTAAGGAAACTAGAGCCTCCAGGATCGTGCCAACTGGCCTAAGGCTTGAGGCTCGAGCTTTGCAGGACTACAAGCTGACGCACGAGCTATTCTTCGAGATGCTCCTCCCAACTGATGTGAATGATCTGCTGAATATACCATGGAAGGAGGTGAGGAAAGTAGTTGTTGAAATCTTCATCTAGGTATGCTGGAGCTCCTGCAATTTCAACCACTTTGTGTATATGTTTATAGTGCTTATTCATAAGAACTATCTTTTATCAGATCGCCCATTATTTGAATTGGTACATAGAGAGCTCCGTCTAGCTTACGAAGGAGGCAAAAATGCACTAGACCACTGTCAAAATGCTCAAGGTGTCAAGAAACAATGCTAGGAAGGAGGCTGGAGAGGCCTCCATAAGGGCCGACAATGCTATTAGAAAAGTTGAGGATGCCGAATTGGCCCTGAGGAAAGCCGTCGAGGAGAACTCTCAACTGCAGGGGAGAGTAGAGGAGCTTGAGACTTAGTTGAAGGAAAACAAAGCCACGATCGAGGTAGTAGAGAAGAAGGCATCAGAGATTGCTTTCAAGGCCATTGCAGACTTTCGAGCATCAATGGAATATGAGGATGAGAAAGCCAAATTTTTTACTGATGCCTATGATGCTGGCAAGTAGTCAATCCAGGATAGGCTCACCGTCAAGTATCTGAAACTAGATCTGAACTTCTTAGATGAGGTCTGGGATCCTATTGCAGCGGATGCCTCCATGATCAGTGCCTCAGCTCCGAATATTGCCTCATAGGCTCTTATCTTCTTTTTTTTTGTACTTTGGACCTCTCGGGGGTTGGAATTCGGGTTTGAAGCATGCATATGTATTTCAAAACTTAATTTTCTAAACACCGTAGTGAAGAATAAGATTAAAATAATTTTAATCTAAATTTTGCATACATAAAATATAAAATCACATGGATCTATTTCATATACTAAAATTGATATATGCTAAAATTTAGATTGTGATCAAATTACATACCTATTCAAATCTGGATCTGGAAGAGATGAGACTCTCTATTAGTCATATAAGTATCTGGCCTCTACGAGTATTCACTTAGGATCTGTTTGGAATAGTCCTCTATAATCTGAATTTTGAATCTCCAAAATTCAGGCTGCTAAATCTGAACGAAGTCTGGATCGCGATCAACACTTGATTTTTTTTCTTGATCTTCTTCTTCTCTTCTCTAGAGTTTTTTCTTACTATGTGCTGCTACCGATGCTAAAAACCAGCAAGAAAGAGGTACCTAAACTCCTTTGGACATGGAACACCTTAGGACGCGCGTCCCAAGGGAGGGGCGCGTAGAATGCTCAAGAGAAGAGAAAAGGGAAGGAAGAGAGGGCATGAGGAGAGCCTTTGGGTGTGAGAGGCTGCTGGTTTAGATGATCTTAGGACCTTAGGGAAGGTTCCCTTTTATAGGCACAAAGATTGAATCCTATTCAATCATATAATACAAGTCCTACTTGCATTAGGATTCCTATTAACTTAAGTTATCCAACTTACATTAGGAAGCTCATTAGGTGCCAACTATTAGAGCCCTTGCATCCATAATTAGACACCCTCTTTTGCATCCAAGAGATACCTCATATGAAAATCAAAGGCCCTCTAATTAATGGACATGCCCAAATTGATCAAATCAAAGTGGCACCCCATAATAACTATCAAGAAGATTCATAAGGGACTTGCACCCTTAATTTATGTGATCCATAACTTTAGACATCCAATAATTAAGGTCTCATGAGTCTTATTCATGTAAATTATTAGTAGATAATTAAGTTAGAATTAACTTATCAAATAAATAATCTCAACGGAAAGAAGAATTGGGTCCAACTATGTGCTAGCAAGGTTACCATGAATCCAATAGATTTCTCTAAACCCAATTGATACTTCATAAGCTCAATTACTTATTTCAGACCTAATCCTTTGTTGTGTGACCTCATAGGTTCAATTCTATCTGGTAGTGAGACATACAATAATCTCTATCATCATATCATTGAAACTCTTTTCAATGGATCGGAATAATTCCACTTTAACTCAACAAGGATTGTCGATCCAGAACAATCCTAGTAAGCTCTCACAATCCACTAGTGACACCTAGCAGTATGTAGTGGCAACTCAGTAGAACTAAAATGAACTTCTAGGTGTAGTTAACATGTGATTTAGTCTCTCTATCATGAGTCTCGACTAGATGGCAGGTCATGGATAAATCGTCAAACCTCAACATCGATCATATGATAGATTCAATCAGCTTAAGTCCATATATGATTCTATAAAATTTTTTTTCATCAATCACACTGCTATGGCCATAGACTTAAGGACTCAGCCTCTTAAATCCCATAGGACTACTTCCTTCTATTAAGATCGATAGATCCTATCTTGATACACATCTCACTCTTACAGTGGATCAACTATCGCCAACATCCACTATAAGGGCTCATTGAGACTCATGTTGATGTGTCAGTCAAATTCTAGCAGTCTCACTGTGAGCAGTAGTATCATCTTAGGTCAAAAGATCAGTCATACAACTGCAACATCGAGAAAGTCACTAATGAGTGAGCAGACATCTATGTGACTTCTCATGTTGGTCATGCTCAGTGCTAGTTGTTCTCTAATAATCACCTGCACTCTCACTCTAGTGTCTCTACACTGCAGACTCGAGATCCATCTGTCCGAAGAAAGCGATCCGTGATAATATACATAGATACATAGATACATAGACATCCATCATTTTGTTAATCCCTTGGATGATTCATAGATACATAGACATGAATGATAATATAACTATTCAATAAGTACAAAATCATATCCTAGAGATATGAAATGTGTCAGCCAAAATTGACTTCTAGGGCATATATCCAACAATCTTCTACTTGCACTAAAGCTAATCTGTTATGTACCAAATCCTATCTTCATAAGATAGGCTATAGTCTTAGGCTAGCCAAGTGACTTACCAATGGGTCATCCACATCACATGTGGAGTTTGTTCTCTGTACCTCTATATATTTCTACTCGAGATAGTCGCATGTTTTGCTGTTCTATGTGCTTGGATATCTGGTGAGACCTAAGCTCCTTAGCAAAGACTATGGTGCCATTGTTTTTGCAGTATAGTATTACGGCATCTGATGATATGACAACTAATTCTATAATTAACATTACAACCATAATACATCCTACACATCTACAGTATACTCAGCTTCCATTGATCGATTATTTGGAATTCTTCCAAGATATCGACATAGGAACATATCCATGATGTAGATATTCTACCATCAACATCAGACATAAAATTTGAATTGGTGTATCCTCCCACTCCTAGCTTTGATCCTTCTCCAAATATGTCCTCAGTTCTTCTTAAGAGCTAAGGATGTTTTCACAACAATCCAACGCTCACAGCTTGGATACAATTGATATCCACTTGTGACAATTACGATATAATCAGTTCAAGTACTTTATGGCATACGACTATATCCGAGAGAGTAGCAGACCCCTCTTTGAGATTTCTATACTGAACACTTTCAGCATCCGATCTCTGTACTTTGTCTGTGAAAACACAAGCATCCAATTACATTATCTCTATAGATCTTTAGGATGCTCACTTTATATCTTTCATAGAGAAATCTATATTCAACCATATTTTAATCGATGTTAGTATTGGACACTCCCACTGACCCTTTTGAAACTCATAATTTTTCATATCTGATCAAACAATTTGATCATATCATTGAAATGAATGTTCCAACTCCAAGGATATTGTGGTCTTTGTGATCACCTATCATAAGAAGTGAAATTCATAGGCTATTTCATATAAAAATCTTCAAAAGATCTCTACTCAGGAAAGCTATTTCATATCTTTTCTTGGAGTCGATGTCTCACATCATCTCATTGTAGGTTTTGAAATCATCTCTATATTCTCTATCTCCCATGAGAAATAATTTTTTCTACATCCTCTGTTAAGCATACTCAAGTACCTTTTGAGAGGATTGGAGATCCTACTATGTGTACGAGGTGAAAGAGGAATATACATCTACTGGCTCATGATTAATATGTTCTTAAAGTCTCAAGGCTCCCTGCTCTTCAGAGATACTCTCTTAGAGCTTAACTTTCTTCCCACTGCTTTATCTTGGTTAAATAGTTTTCAAGAAGATAGCATTGAGTCACAATCACATTGTAATTCCATCGAAAAGTAATATCCCAAACTCTTTTAGAAAGAGCTTTATAGACCTATCATCTAACATATCCACTTGCTGTCCTAGACACAGACTGGACATCTTTGAATATCAAAATAATCAAGATTCAGTTCTCACCATGTCATGTCTTATATGGTGTGGTAGGAACAGGTTTAGAGAAAACCTAATTTTATAAAAATAAAGCATGTCCCTAAAGAAATATAAGTAAATTAGTGAATTTTATTATAAACCAGATCATATCTCATATAGTCCCATGACTCTTCTTATCTCATTGAGCTAAGATTTACTAAGAGGGGTCCAATATGAAACAATACCATTTTATGAGATAATCGAGAAATTCTTTTCAATGATATTGCATCCTCGATTCGATCGAAGTACCTTCAAAAATTTTTTGATTTATTTCTTTACTTACATCTGAATTCTTTGAATCTTTCAAAATTTTTAGATTTGTATCTCATATATAAAGTAGAGATAACTCCTTGGTTAGCACATCACATGGGCTACACACATCAAATGTGTACAAGGATAAGTATCTCAGTGATCATTTTCTTCTTATCCCACAAGAGTAGCTTGGTCATATTTTTTCAAAGAGATGATGGACAAACTAGATTTGACTCAACAGTCAATAAGCTCAAGCCCATATTTTTTCAGTTTGTTAATCATTTCTTCTCCAAATTAACTTAGCTATAAGTTCCATATATACTTTAAATTTTATCTCAATTTTGGATCTCTCAGATCCAATGGTATTCACTGATTGCTCAATTAAGTTCACATATGCATCAACATACAAATGATAGTGACTGTCTCTAAGAACTAAATCCAAACGATGATCGCAAAGGACAGATACCCATGGCCATAGCAACAACTGTTGTCCTATAGCCAATTCAAGGATTACTTCCTCAATCCTTTACCTTTCCATCGACTCTATACTAGAGTCTGTAGCTCAATTAGGAGAAGAGAAAATCATAAGGATAGTATTAAGTAATTTCGATATACCTACTCTAGGTGTGTCTTTATTTCTTTAGGCTCTATAGGTATTTACCTCTGAACTCTTTCAAGATTCTTTTGTTATCAACACTTTGACCAATTCAGATAAAGTGCCATGATGGTCTTTCATATGGTAGTTTATCATAAACTATCCATATAAACTAATCAGAGATCACATGATCAAATCCATAAGCAATTCCTTATGCATGGTCATGTCGAGCCTTTTAAGCTCTTTACTATCCTCGATTATTATCAAATAATAATCATAGACTGACTGTCCATCATGCATCACATGCACTGTGTGACTCTGATCACCTCACAATACTTGTGGATAAATCAACATGTCATTGGCAGTATACATGTACTCATGTATAGCACCTATCTTTGTTATCATTGTCCATCTACTCGTCAAGTATAGCTCGTTGACTATGGATTGGATGGATTGTTAACATTAGAATAATCTGGTAGAGAATATTGCTTAATTTTTTAAAATTAAAAATAATTTTTAAGTTTGTAAGTCAATCTATGTACTCAATTTGGATTAATCGATTGATATCTAGGATTCAAGCTAGAGGGTTGAAAGCTGACACAATGAACAACAGAGAGCAAAGATTCTAATTGGATATTTGTATTTATTTTATAATTTTACTCTAGAGACTTTTAGATGCAAAAAGAGACTCACTATTTTATCAGAACTCCCACACTCTCCGAGTGGAGAAACAAAAATTCTAATGCGATAATTGAAATTCTAGTGGGTGCTATAGTCCCACCGATGCCGTGCACCTTACCTAACAGTTGTTGGTAATATGAATAAACATCAATGTGTGGACAACTCTTTGTCCAGATGCTTCTCTAAGTAATATTGCAGCCACTTGGTCTCTAAGTCATGTGGGCTCACCTAACAGTTATTGCCCGCACTTCTTAGTCAAGTCAAACCTACTGTTCACAAGCAGGTGTAAAGTCGTCATTGGGTCTCTCACCTAATAGTTATTGGGCCCAACCTTATTTTTACCCCACAGTAACTCTTTGCTAATAGAGTGATTGCGTGTTTCTGATGCAACTGAACCACTGTGATCAGCCAAGAATAATCAACATCGGTAGCACGTCCGCATATCTACAACGATGGAAGACCTTGGACTTAATATTTTGTAGAGAGATTTGAGTTTAGATCTCATCTAATCAGTCATGAGATTTAAGTTTAGATCTCATCTAATCAGTTATCATATAACTGATGTAATTGACATGGGCTAAATCAAACCACCAAGCAACCATATTTGTAACTCAATCTTTCAAATTGATCAGGTAAGTAGAGATTGGTGGGGGTCCCTTCATTGCTTTTCTTAGATATCAATAAATTGATCAGATAAGTGAATAAAATTAATTAAATAATCATCTTTCAATTACTTATCTTAGACACCAATTAGATAATTGATCAGAATTGGTTAGCTCAAGTGAATCGGGCTCAAATCAACAAGTCAAATTAGGTCCTTCAGTTAATCGATTCTACATATGAGACTCAATCAATTTGATTAACAACAATTGTATGATCATTAACTTAATTAATCTAACTCAATTCAATACTTGACTTGGTTTAACCAATTACTTAATCGAATTAGACCCATATATCTCAAATCAAAAATTTTAAATGCAATCCTATTACATGACCTAATTTTTATTTTTTTCATAACCAAAATTTTCATACACAAACATAAATTTCAGATTCTAAAATTATATTTTAGATCTAAATACTTTGCATAAAAATAAATATTAAAATATAAAAATAATTTTTAAGTTCTAACATAGAAACATATATCACATATATGCATGTAAAATCAAATCTTAAATAAAATTTCAGATCTAAACATGATATCATATATCTCATATACTAATTATAGATCAGATTAAAGTTAAATTTATGATCTAAATATATAATCATATATCATACACATGAATTAAAATTCAGATCATAAAAAAATTCAGGTTTCATGCATGTATCTATTTCACATGAACTAGAACTCTTTCTAGATCAATTTTCAGATCTATACATGCATCAACATATCAACTATATATTCTAAAATTAAATCTAAAATTAAATTTTAAATTTGAAGATCCATCCATATATCTCATGTATCAAGAAAAAATTAATTTTAAAACTTTTTCAAAAATATATATATTAAAATTCAGCATATGAAAATCCGTGGCTCTGATACCACTGTCGGAATTCAGGGTTTGAAGCATGCATAAGTGTTTCAAAACTTAATTTTCTAAATATCACAGTAAAAAATAAGATTAAAATAATTTTAATCTAAATTTTGCATGCATAAAATATAAAACCACATGGATCTATTTCATATGCTGAAATTGATATATGCTGAAATTTAGATTGTGATCAAATCACATACCTGTTTCACAATCTCTTTCTTCAAATCTGGATCTGAAAGAGATGAGGCTCTCTATTAGCCACACAAGTATCTGACCTCTATGAGTATCTACTTAGAATCAGTCTGGAATAGCCCTCTATAATCTGAATTTTGAATCTCCAAAATTCAGCCTGCTGAATCTGAACGAAGCCTAGATCACGATCAACACTTGATCTTTCTCCTTGATCTTCTTCTTCTCCTCTTCTCTAGAATTTTTTCTTGCTATGTACTGCTACCAAATGCTAGAAACTAGTAAGAAAGAGGCACCCAAACTCCTTTGGGCATGGAATACCTTGAGATGCGCGTTCTAAGGGAAGGGCATGTAGAATGCCCAAAAGAAGAGAAAAGGGGAGGAAGAGAGGGCGTGGGGAGAGCCTTTGGGTGTGAAGGGCTGCTGGTTTGGATTATCTTAAGACCTTAGAAAAGGTCTCCTTTTATAGGCACAAAGATTGAATCCTATTCAATTGTATAATACAAGTCCTACTTGCATTAGGATTTCTATTAACTTACGTTATCTAACTTACATTAGGAAGCTCATTAGGCACCAACTATTAGAGCCCTTACACTCATAATTAGACACTCTCTTTTGCACCCAAGAAATACCTCATATGAAAATCAAAGATCCTCTAATTAATGGACACGTCCAAATTGATCAAATCAAAGTGGCGCCCCATAATAATTATCAAGAAGATTCATAAGGGACTTGCATCCTTAATTTATGTGATCTATTATCTTAGACACCCAATAATTGAAGTCTCATGAATCTTATTCATATAGGTTATTAACAGATAATTAAGTTAGAATTAATTTATTAAATAAGTAATCCCAACGAAAAGAGAAATTGGGTCCAATCCTGTGCTAACAAGGTTACCATGAACCCAATGGATTTTTTTAAACCCAATTGATACTTCATAAGCTCAATTAATTATTCCAGGCCTAATCTCTTTGTTGTGTGACCTCATAAGTTTAATTCTATCTAGTAGTGAGACATACAATGATCTCTATCATTGTATCATTGAAACTCTTTTCAATGGGTCAGAATAATTTCACTCTAACTCAACAAAGATTGTCGATCCAGAACAACCCTAGTAAGCTCTCACAATCCACTAGTGACATCTAGCAGATGTAGTGGCAACCCAGTAGAACTGAAATAAACCTCTAGATATAGTTAACGTATAATTCAATCCCTCTATCGTGAGTTCCGACTAGATGGCAGGTCATGGATAAATCGTCAAACCTCAACATCGATCATATGATAGATTCAATCAGCTTAAGTCCATATGTGATTCTATGAAAATTTTTTTTCATGAATCATACTGCTATAGCCATAAACTTAAGAACTCAACCTCTTAAATCTCATAAGACTACTCCCTTCTGCTAGGATCGATAGATCCCATCTTGATACATACTCCACTCCTACAGTGGACCAACTATCGCCAACATCCACTACAAGGGCTCATTGAGATTCATGTTGATGTGTCAGTCAAACTTCAACAGTCTCACTGTGAGCAGTAGTATCATCTCAGATCAAAGGACCAGTCATACAACTGCAGCATCGAGAAAGTCACTAATGAGTGAGCAGACATCCATGTGACTTCTCATGTTGGTCACGCTCAGTGCTAGTTGTTCTCTAACAACCACCTATACTCTCGCTCCAGTGTCTCTACACTACAGACTCAGATCCATCTGTCTAAAAGAAATGATCCATGCACTGATCTATCTGGATCAATCACCATCTCCATGATGATCCTATGATCAGGAGTAATTTAAAAATCAACTATCAATGACATATGCCTCAAATTCTCAATTCTCTGAGAATATGTATCATCATCTTGTTAATCTCTTGGATGATTCATAGACATATAGACATGAATAGTAATATAATTGCCCAATAAATATAAAATTATATCCTAGAGATATGAAATGTGTTGGCCAAGATTGGCTTCTAGGGCATACATCCAACATCAGGGTTATTGTAAAAGCTTTTGAAGGAATGAATAAAATTTATTTTCTTTCATACCTTATCTTTGCTCACGGTGTGCATGCTGATTGAGGTAACTTCCCATGCCTGCCGATCTGGGGCAATTATTTGAGCATGTCGATTTTAGATGAATATTTAGTGGCGCTTTCATTCTATTTTTATTCTACATTAGTGCGATTAGTCATGGGGAAAGACAACTGCTGACTCTTTTAATAGGATAATGCTTGAAGGAGAGCATGAGCCTTATAAGAGCACACCACATGGCTATGCTCCAATTCGTGAAATGTCACTTTAATTTATTTTTGGTTGTGAGAAGGCATGCCATTAATTGTCAAATGGATGACTATACCCTTTCCAACCATCGATTGGTGATTGATGTAGACGTTGGCACCCATAAATAGGGGACAAAGGGCAAAGAAACCCCAACTTTCATCTCCCAGTTTCATCGAAGCTTCTTCACCCTTCCATTATGATAGCACCTCCTCTGAGTACCCCTTTTATTAGTGATCAAGGCCAGGGTAAAAATGCAGAATGCCTTCATGAGGGAGGCTTGGAGGAGCTTAAAAGCCTAGGAAAGAGCCAATCGGGTCGGTCCGTCATCCTCTCAGATGGCACCCTCCCGCTCTAGCTCACCACCATCTTCTGGGGGTGGATTTACCCTCCAATTCGAGCAGATTCCTTTCAATGTCCGAGCACATTGTATCGAGGAGTTTCGAACCTCTATAGAGTTTGAGAGGGAGGCCATCGATATCGTCGCTGCCGCCTTCATCCTGGGCTTCAACGACTGCAAAGCCCACCTGCAGAAGATAATGCCATATCTGAAACTCCATGGCATCTAGGCTGGCAATAGTGATGAGGATCTAGAGACTTCCTCATTTGATGAGGAGTAAACCGCCTCATCCTTTCTCTCTTTTTTTTTTGTAAGGTGGTGCTTGAGGCACTTGCCTCCTTTTGTAAATACTTAAATCAATGAAGAAGGTTGTTTTGCTTCCATCCTATCTATGTCCCCTGTGTTTGTGCTTGTGCATTTTTCTTAGCACATGGAGGCTAATTCTAACTTAAGGAGCCTAGGATTACCTCGATCGGATTCAATTCCAACCTTGGGAATTTTGATGAGCCCGCTCCAATCTAGAGAATAGCCAGGTTGATCAAGGACTGTCTTGAACCAATTCACGAGCCATCCCAAGCCAAGGCCGATCAAGAACAGTCTTTCGAGTGGTATGACTTCTCCGCACATAATGCAAGAGGCAGCATGTGCTCAGATTATAATACGAGCAGCAGTGTGTGCTCAGCTCATAATACGAGCAGCAGCATGTGCTCAACTCATAATACGAGCGGCAGCATGTGCATTTCTCATAGCGTGAGAGACAGCGTGTGCTTGGTTCATCTTGTGAGTGGAGCAGCATGTGCACATCTCATCTTCATGCGGGAGGCAGCATGTGCACTTTTCGTAGCATGAGAGATAGCATGTGCTTGGCTCATCTTGTGAGTGGAGCAGTGTGTGCACATCTCATCTTTATGCAAGAGGCAGCATATGCCCGTAGGTAGCATGTGTACTTCTTGTCTTCACGTGAGAGGTAGCGTGTGTCCGTAGACAGCGTGTGCATTTTTCATTTTTATGTGAGAGATAGCATGTACCTTGTGGCAACGTGTGCACTTCTCATAGCGCGTGAGGCAGCATATGCTTAGCTCATCTTGTGAGCAGAGTAGCAGTGTACATCTCATCTTCATCTGAGAGGCAGTGTGTGCCTTGTGGTAGTGTGTGCACTTCTCATAGTGTGAGAGGTAGCATGTGCTTGGCTCATCTTATGAGCGGAGCAGTGTATGCACATCTCATCTTCATACGAGAGACAGCATGTGCCCATAAGCAGCATGTGCACTTCTCATCTTCATGTGAGAGGCAACATGTGTCCATAGGTAGCATATGCATTTTTCATTTTCGTGTAAGAGGTAGTGTGTGCCTTACGGTAGTGCATGCACTTCTTATAGTACGAGAGACAGCATGTGCTTGACTCATCTTATGAGCAGAGTAGCATGTGCATATCTCATCTTCATATGAGAAGCAACGTGTGCTCGTAGGCAGCATGTGCACTTCTCATCTTCATACGAAAGGCAGCATATGCCTTACGATAGCGTGTGCACTTCTTGTAGCGTGAAAGGCAACATGTGCTCAGTTTATCTTGTGAGTGGAGCGGCATGTGCACATCTCATCTTCATGCGAGAGGTAGTGTGTGTCTGTAGGCAGTGTGTGCATTTCTTATTTTCATGCAAGAGATAGTATGTGTACTTCTCACGATCACAGACTGAGGGTCTTATAAGTTAGCCTATCGGAGATCCTTTGGGGTCACCCTCCACTTCTTACAAGACTTGGGCTCTGATGGGGTCTTGTAAGTTAGCCCCGCCTTCAAGTCATCAGGGATTGGTCGTCGATCATCAAGGGTCCTTATGGTTAGCCTTCATCTATTAGACATAGTTCCAATCAGAAGAATTCTTCACGACAAAAGAAGTTTAAGCCATCCATGATGCTTAAGCAAGTAGGGATTAGTGAATCAGAACACTTATATTGATATATAATGACATAATATTATAATATCACTGATGATACATGCACAGGTTGGTTGAGTTCCATGGTCTAGAGAGTAGAGTCCTGTCAAGTTGCTTGAGCCGATAGGTCTCCGGACGTACTATCTCATCCATTTAATAAGGACCTTTCCAGTTAGATGATAGCTTTTCTTGCTCAGTGGGCTGTGAAACTTTGGCTCGCTGCAATACTAGGTCACCAATTCAAAATTCTTTGGTTCTGACTCAGACGTTGTAGCACTTGACCTCCCTCTGATGATAGGTAGCCATTTTGACAGCGGCACTCTCCTTGCTTTCTTCAATCAAGTCAAGATTGGTTCGAAGCCATGCAGAGTTGGTATCTTCATTATATTCCTCAATTCTGATAGAAGAGAGCCTAAATTCTACAAGGATGGCTGCTTCAGTCCCGAATGCGAGGTTGAAAGGAGTCTCGACAATTGGGAGCCTCTGAGTAGTTCGATAGGCCCACAGCACATAATAAAGCTTGTCTATCAAGGACCCCTTAGTTTGATCTATTCTGATCTTTAAATCTTGCAGGTGAGTTCTATTGGTCACCTCCACCTCTCCATTCACATGTGGGTGGTCAATCAAGGTAAAGTGGTGCTCCATTCCATATTCTTTATAGAATTCATGAAGTCGGGCACCACTGACCTACTTGCCATCATCTGTGATCAGTAGTTAGGGAAGACCATAATAGCAGATGATTGATTTTCAAACAAAATTCTTTACTCTCATCTTGGATATACGAGCCAGAGGCTCGATTTTGATCCACTTCATAAAATAGTCGATGGCCACCAGTAAGAACTTGTGCTGACCGAACGTGAGGGGGAAAGGATCAAGGATATCCAGCTCCCACTGAGCGAATGGCCACAAGACACTGATGGGAGTTAGGAGTGCTACCAGTTGATGTTGAATATTGAAGATCCTCTGATACTGATCGTATTTTTTGATGAAGGCACCTGCATCCTACTGCATAGTGGACAAATGTAGCTTTGCCAAAGGATTTTGTAAGAGAGGGACCTACCTTCCAAGTTGCTTCTGTAGATTTTTTCATGGACCTTTCATAGTGCATAATCTACCTAGGATAGGCATAGACATTTCAGAAGAGGTAGGGAGAACAACCGCTTATATAGCTTGTTATCGTACAAGACATAGCAGGTGGCCTATTTTCTTATCTTCTGGGTCTCCTTGCGATTAGTGGATAGCTCACCTGACCTACGGTACTTGAGCAAGAGATCAATCCAGCAAGATTCTTCATCAACTTACTAGATAATAAGAGGCTCCTCAAGGATCGAAGCTTTGAGCACCTCGAAGTAGGTCCTATTCTCCAAATTAGTGGACAAAAAGGCTGCTAGCTTTGATAGCGCATCTGCCCGGGCAGTGTCTACTCTGGGGACCTATTGAATATCAACGCTTAAGAAGTCCGAGGTTAAGTCCGTTATCTTTTGGAGATATTTTTTCATATTTTTCTTTTGAACCTCATACTCGTCCTTAATTTGCCCAACCGCCAGCTGGGAGTCGCTGAAGATCTTCAAATGTTGGGCTCCTGTTTCTCCTGTCACTTAGCATGTCGTCTACGTAGACCTCCATGTTGCGGCCGATCTGCTCCTTGAAGATTTTATTCACTAGCCGCTGATAGATCGCACCTGTGTTTTTGAGGCCGAAAGGCATGACCCTGTAACAGTAAAGACCGCAGTTAGTAATGAAAGCAGTCTTTTCTTCGTCTTTTGGCGCCATCCTGATTTGATTATAGCCGGAGAATGCATCCATAAAGGTGAGAAGCTCATGGCCCGAGGTTGCATCCACCAGTTGATCAATTCTGGGCAGAGGGTAGCTGTCCTTCGGGCAGGCTTTATTCAGCTTTTTGAAATCTATACACATCTTCCACTTGCCGTTTGCCTTTTTGACTAGGATGACGTTGGAAATCCAGTCAGGATAATTGACTTCTCTAATGAATCTGACTTTCAGGAGTTTGTCCACTTCCTCGGCTATCGCTTTCTGCCTCTCCGGTGCATGACCTCGGATTTTTTCCTTCGTCAGTCGATGCTTCGGATCGACGGTCAGGTGGTGTTCCATGACTTCTGCATCAATCCCTGGCATGTCTGCTGGGACCCAAGCGAAAACATCCACATTCTTTCGTAGGAAATCAATGAGCTACGTCCGCACCTCTTCCCCCAGGTTGGGGCCGATCTTCACCACATGTTCCATATTCTCATCGTTCAAAGGGATCGAAACCAGATCTTCGATTGGGCCGCCCCTTTCCTCAGTGAGATCGTCGCGAACGTCCAATCCATCAATCGAACAGAGGTCAGATTGGTCACTTCTTTGCAAGGCTATGTTGTAGCAATGTCTGGCCAGGGCCTGGTCTCCCTTGACTTCTCCGACTCCCTGGTTAGTAGGGAATTTCAATCTCAAATGATAGGTTGACACCACGGCCCGGAGAGCGTTGAGGCCAGGTCAGCCGAGGATAGCGTTGTAGGCTGACGGCACCTTCACCACCAGAAAATTCACCAAAGCTTTGGATTGTCTTGGATATCGACCCGCAGCCACAGTCAAAGTTATTACCCCCTCTACTGGGACAGCATCACCGATAAACCCTACCAAGGGGGAGCTGATCGACTCCAAATGACCATCAAGGATGGATATTTTTGAGAAGACGTCGTAGAACAAAATATCGGCCGAACTTCCATTATCGACAAGAATGCGGCGGACATCGTAATTAGCTATATTTAAAGAAACTACAACTGCATCATTATGAGGAAATTGAACTCCCCGAGTATCTTCTTCAGTAAAGGTTATAGATTCCTCAATTCTTTGTCGCTTAAGAGGTCCATCCAATACATCGGTTGTTCTCTGTCGGGATTCTCTCGAGATGGTGTTGGCAAAATCCGTCGGAGGTCAATCATCGGAATGCTCCAGGCTGACTGCTGTTGCCGGAGGAGGAAGAGCCTGGGAGACCGGAGATGGGGCCGGGGCTTACGGAGCTCGCTGAGACCTGGCCGCGGAGGCCGTTGACCGCCTGGAGGATGCCCTTCGGGGAGGCATCAAGTGGAGGCCAGGCAGGAAACTGGAGGAGAAGATATCGGGGAAGATGACTGGAGGTGGTCCCGTTGAGTGCTCCTTTAAGAACAAGGGTACTGTAAAGACACGAGGGCCCTTCCTCTAGCGCCAATCCTATTGGTGCAAAAATCCGCCTGCATCGGAGAAGCTGGAGTCGAGGGAGTCGCGGTCGCCACCGGGACCTGCAAAAGAAATCTAAACCGGAGTTGAGGTTGCTCCGACAAGACCCTCCGACGCTCAAGTCAGTTCTCTGCCTCAACAAGAATGGAGTGCTCGAACAGAAATTTTAATAGAGTTTTGGGATAGAAATTAGAGCTTAGAGAATAACGTATCTGGGGCCCCTTTTTATAGGCAGAGGGAGCAACGGATTGATAGCGATGTTTGTAACCGCCTAGTCGTGGGTCGCTCGAGGCCAGGAAGAGTTTATTATGAAGAGTAATGGGGGGAGTCGTGGTTGTCACCATGGCTCGCCACGTGGAGTCTGTTGCGGAGAGTGGAGCGGTGTCCGTTGTCGCGACTCGTCAGGGAGTCATGGAGCTGTGCAGAATCCGTCGAAGGAAGTGGAGCAGAATCGTGGTCATTACTACGGCCTGCAGTGTGGTGCCTGTTACGGGAAGTGGTGGAGCCGCACAGAATTCATCGTAGGAGGTGGAGCAGAGTCGTGGCCGTTACTGTGGCCTGTCAGAGAGTCCAAGCCTGTCGGTCGAAGCTCGGTTGATGCATCTGGCAGAGAGAGGCGGCTATCCCTCTGAAAGGAGCTCGGGTGTTGCTGGCGGGCCGTCTACCGTTGGGTGCCTTGAGTGTTAGTACTATAGGCGAGGGCCATTTGCTGTAGGAGCCCAGTTAGAGGCTTTCTGTAGATGAAGTTTGATTTCCGTAGGAGTCCGGACGAAGGCTTCCTGCAGCCGAAGTCGGGGATGAAGTCCGGCTCCCGTAGGAGTCCGGATGAAGTCATCCTGTAGTCGAGGTCGGGGATGAAGTCCGGCTCCCGTAGGAGTCCGAACGAAGTCTTCCTGTAGTCGAAGTCGGGGATGAAGTCTGGCTCCCGTAGGAGTCCGGACGAAGTCTTCCTACAGTCAGAGTCGGGGATGAAGTCTGGCTCTCATATAAATCCGGACGAAATCTTCCTGTAGTCAAAGTCGGGGATGAAGTCCGTCTCCCGTAGGAGTCCGGACGAATCTTCCTGCAGTCAGAGTCGGGGATGAAGTTCGGCTCCCATAGGAGTCCGGATGAAGTCTATCTGTAGTCGAGGTCGGGGATGAAGTCCGGCTTCCGTAGGAGTCTGGATGAAGTCTTCCTGTAGTCGAAGTCGGGGATGAAGTCTGGCTCCCATAGGAGTCCGGATGAAGTCTTCCTGCAGTCAGAGTCGGGGATGAAGTCCGGCTCCCGTAGGAGTCCGGATGAAGTCTTCCTGTAGTCGAGGTCGGGGATGAAGTCCGGCTCCCGTAGGAATCCGGACGAAGTCTTCCTGTAGTCGAAGTCGGGGACAAAGTCCGGCTCCCGTAGGAGTCCGGACAAAGTCTTCCTGTAGTCGAGGTCGGAGACGAAGTCCGGCTCCCGTAGGAGTCCGGATGAAGTCTTCCTGTAGTCGAAGTCGGGGACAAAGTCCGGCTCCCATAGGAGTCCGGACGAAGTCTTCCTGTAGTCGAAGTCAGGGATGAAGTCCGGCTCCCGTAGGAGTCCGGACGAAGTCTTCCTGCAGTCGGAGTCGGGGACGAAGTCCGGCTCCCGTAAAAGTCCGGACGAAGTCTTCCTGCAGTCGAGGTCGGGGATGAAGTCCGGCTCCCGTAGGAGTCCGGACGAAGTCTTCCTGTAGTCAAAGTTGGGGACAAAGTCCGGCTCCCGTAGGAGTCCGGACGAAGTCTTCCTGTAGTCGAGGTCAGGGATGGAGTTCGGCTCTCGTAGGAGTCCGGATGAAGTCTTTCTGTAGTCGAAGTCGGGGATGAAGTCCGGCTCCCGTAGGAGTCCGGACGAAGTCTTCCTGCAGTCGGAGTCGGGGATGAAGTCCGGCTCCCGTAGGAGTCCGAATGAAGTCTTCCTATAGTCGAGGTCGGGGACGAAGTCCGGCTCCCTTAGGAGTCCGGATGAAGTCTTCCTGTAGTCGAAGTCGGGGATGAAGTCCGGCTCCCGTAGGAGTCCAGACGAAGTCTTCCTGTAGTCGAGGTCGGGGACGAAGTCCGGCTCCCGTAGGAGTCCGGACGAAGTCTTCCTGTAGTCGAAGTCGGGGATGAAGTCCGGCTCCCATAGGAGTTCGGACGAAGTCTTCCTGCAGTCGGAGTCGGGGATGAAGTCCGGCTCCCGTAGGAGTCCGGACGAAGTCTTCCTATAGTCGAGGTCGGGGACGAAGTCCGGCTCCCGTAGGAGTCCGGACGAAGTCTTCCTGTAGTCGAAGTCGGGGATGAAGTCCGACTCCCGTAGGAGTCCGGACGAAGTCTTCCTGTAGTCGAAGTCGGGGATGAAGTCCGGCTCCCGTAGGAGTCCGAACGAAGTCTTCCTGTAGTCGAGGTCGGGGACAAAGTCCGGCTCCCGTAGGAGTCTGGACGAAGTCTTCCTGTAGTCCAAGTCAGGGACGAAGTCCGGCTCCCATAGGAGTCCGTCCGTCATGAAGAATCTGGTCGACGTTGGAGGGGGTTTATCCACCGACAGAACTTGGGAATGCTGCTGAGGCTCGGTCGCCGGAGAGATGTCGCCGAAGGTCGGACGTCGGTAGAATCCCTGAGTGGTCACTCCTGACACAAACTTTGGCTGGGGGGAATTTTATACCCAACATTTATATTAATTAAATTTATATCTGATAAGAAAATTTTAATATTTAAATTAAAAAAAAATTTGATGAATAATTGATATCAATATTCAAAATAGCAGAATTTTGATCAAAAATGATTTATCAGTTTTGTTTTCTTTATCCATTTTTATAGACAAAGTTCTTGTAACCATCGAATGTGATCTCATATTTTATAGCACTAAATCATCGGATCATAATCACATAGTGGATCATTAATTTTTCAATTATGGTGCCATAATGTGCGGCTGGTAACCGTTCGTGACGGTTAAGGCATATTGAGCAGATTAAACGACTGTATGTCGGTAGTAGGTATGGTCGTGAGTTGGTGATTCTGCTATATCGTTGGTCACCGGTCATAAATCGGTGATATTTGTTCAATCGGTTGATGAAGAGATGAAGTCGTCAGTTCGGCAGATGCTCTGTCGAAGTTGTGCGTTCAGTCGGTCGGCTATTGTCGAGTCGGGATCGATCAGTCAGAGTTATACATTCGGTTGGTCGGCTATTGTCGAGTCGAAGTCGGTAGTTGTTTTCAGGATCATGTTTGTTTGTGGGGACAGAGTCGGGTGTCGGTCTGTGCTGGAGATCAGTCAGTTTATGGAGGTCGGTCGGTTTATCTCAACAGTTGCCCCCCACTTCTGAGTCCAATAGTAAGTTGCCGTATGCATCGCCACGTGGTCAGTTGCTTTGGACGAAAGGAGTTGTTGTTTGTCATGTCGAATTCTGACTCTGCCAGCATATTCTCTAGAGTATGGCTGATCAACCACTTTGTCGTCTTTGAGCTGCCGTATCAGCAGGAAGATTTGGTGTTGGCATCATTTGCGGAAGGTTAGCCGATGCCAGGCATTATATCGGGAAAGTGAACCAGCATCATACGATTTGATTCTGGCATGTAGATTTCCACCACATGTCAGGATATTATTAGGTCGGAGCTGTACACGCGAATGGATATGACATGGTTTAATCTGGTGCAGGTGCGTCGAACCATCGGATCAATGACAGGTCCAGATGCAACCACGTGTCATCATCCGACGTGGTCTCGATCTGGCTGCTTTCATCCGGACCATTGGGCGTTCCTCTATATAATATAAAGGACAGATGTCAGTCAGATATCCATCCCTCATTTTGTCTCTTCTGGTGGGAGAGCTTTGCCAAAGAGCTGCTTTCGTGCGAAAATATTTCTTGTCATTTTCTCTTTGAGTTTCTTTGGATTTTTGATAGTTCTTCCAATGGGTGAGATTCTTACAGGGAGTGGTTGGTCGGAGATTCCAGCCAACGACTCCCTATTGGACCTGAAAGTTCTCTCATTCTCAAGTTCGACTATTGGTCGGTTTCGGAAGTGGCATTGTGCTTCGGGCCGTCGTCAGTTTTTCGCTCCTGATACCGATGGTGGGGTCAACGACCTGTTACCGTATATCCTGTGTCCCCATCTCAGCTGCACGATCATCTTCGGTAGTGGACAAAAATCTGAAGCTCTCCTTTAGCTCTTATACGAGGAGGGTGTGATCACAGATCGGATGAGATCCTCTTTGTTCCCGTACGAGTGGGCCAAGCTGTTGATGTGGTTGGTCGAGCAATGTGATCGATCAATCATCTTCACAACTCAACTCGAGTCGTATTGTCCCCCGAGCTGGAAGGTGGAGTTTGTCGAAGAAGTCGATTCAAGGCGGGCCTGTTGATTCTTCAGCGGAGCGAAGGGCGGCGATGAAGATTAGTCGGCATTTTCTTTGGTTTCTCTTTTTGTAAAGAAAGATGTAATCGAACTTCGATCCAATTTTGTAATCTCTCTTTTTTGATGATGAAAGAAGTACTTCTATTCTGAAATGCTCCTCTGTATTATCGAGTTTGCAATGTCTGTTTGTAGAATAATCTCTGAATGTAGATCGTAGATCTGATCATTTCGCAGACTTTGTAGAATCTACTAGTCGCATAGTTTTCAACGTATTTAGTTAGGATAACAATGGTAAGTTGAATGTCCATTACTCGAAGCTTGATCGGGTTTATTCGTTGTATTGTTTGATAATCGATGGCAAGCCAAATATCTCTCGACTAACCATGGCCATGTCGGTATAGTTTCAATCCAACCTTGATCGTCTTAGCATTTTGCCTTTCTCAGTTGATACTAAGTCGGCAAATTAGCTAGCTGCTTCAATGAAGAGCCGACTTTGAGGGCAGCATGGCTTTTATGGAGAAAGTCTGCATCACCGGCACTGACCTCCAGTTGAAGTCGATAAGTCAATTCTGCAAGAGAATTGGAATGTAGTCGGTGTCGAGATAGTCGATCCTCTGACTTTTATAGTGAAAGTCGAAGTATATTCGATGTCGAGATAGTCGATCTTCTGGCTTTTACAGTGAAAGCTGAAGTTATTCGATGTTGAGATAGTCGATCTTCTTGCTTTTACAGTAAAAACTAAAGTATATTCGGTGTCGAGATAGTCAATCCTCTGACTTTTATAGTGAAAGTCGAAGTATATTCGATGTCAAGATAGTCTATCTTTTGGCTTTTATAGTAAAAGCCTGCATACTTGATGTCGTTTTAAAATCACAGTTGTGATGTCAGTTTTTGCAAGAGGACCGAAATATAGTCGACACTAAAACAGTTGATTCTCTGAGTAGTTGCATTCGAAAGAAAGTCGAGTAGAATAAAACATATGTCATGCTTTTATTAGTTAATTGTCGAAACAACAACAGCATCGTCATGTGGAGTTTGTATTCTCCGAACATTCTCTTTCAGAAAAGTTATTACATTGAGTTGTTGTCGTTTCGCCGACTCTTCTTCGGGGGTTATCCCTTAGTTCAGTCATCTGAAAATCATATTGATGACTCCCACAATCGGCTGATTATTTACAGCTTCCTCAGTCGGTTGGAGATTGAGTCAGTGGATCCCTCCGATATTTTTTGAGATAGCCTCATTGTATCAGAATCTCTATTTCATCCCTGAGCTGGATGTATTATTTGGTGTCGTGGTCATGGTCATGGTGAAATCGGCAATAATTCCATCGATCGTGGTTCTTCGTTTTCATCGATGGAGGATGTCGTAGATATTCTGCCCCTTCGATCTCCATGAGGATCTGTGCATGAGGAGCAAAAAGAGGGGTATAGGAGTCATACCTATTATACATCGATCTTGGACTCCATCGTCAGGGTGAAGCTTGCTTATTAGTCGGGGACCTACTTGATTTGGTCAGAGCCCCACTCTTCTTCTACTACTTCTGACCTTTGCATTTGGTTTGGCGCCGGTCAGAGGCTCTTTCATCCGTGCGCATGTACTTGTACGCACGCTTCAAGAGTTTAGTATACGTTCGAGGGAGAGTCTTGTCCAGTGAATACGTGAATCAAGACCTCCTCATACCTCTTTTCATGGCCAATATAGCCATGTCTTCATTGAGATCCTTGACCTCGAGCGTGGCCGCGTTGAATCGGGCCATAAAATCCTGGAGTATTTTGGTCTCTCCTTATTTGATCAAGAAGAGACTATCCGAGGTTCGTGGCGGCCTCCGACTGATGCTGAAGTGGGCCATGAAGGAATGTTCCAGCTGTCCAAAAGAGTAGTACTTCCCGATCGAAGCTCGGAGTACCAGGCTCGAGCAGCTTTCTGAAGTGTGGCCGGAAAGCTGATGCATAGAAGGGCGTCGGTTGCCCCTTGAATTATCATGAGAGCTTTGTAGCTCTCAAGGTGATCAACTGGATCGGTGGAACCGTCATAGGATTCCACGTGCGGCATCTTGAACCGAGTCGGGATCAGTTTGTCCAAGACATGTCGAGAGAGAGGTTGGCTGGTATGGAAATCAAAATCATTTGAAGATTTCTGAGCGTCCACCTTTGTTGGACAAGTCGACGGTCGATTTCTTCGAACTTACGTTCGTAGTCTTCGAGCCATTGATGGTGGAAAATTTTAGAGGTTGAACCTCCCGATGAGTTAGAGAGGGAAGCAGACGGTGTTCGCGGTCGCTTTCTCTTTCTTGCTCGATCCAACTGAGAAGGAGATGGGCACCGTAAATGGTGGGTGGTGCATCAAGAGCACCACGAGTGCCGCTGCTTATCCCGATGAGAGAGCCGAAACGATTGCTCTGGTGAAGGAGACCACCGTGGATGATGGCGGCTGTGCCTAGATGGCATCGAATGCG